>NC_134484.1:408179811-408479811 GCF_040206685.1 Ascaphus truei | reverse complement strand
TTTTTCTGCATCTACAGTATGTGTCTATTTAAATGTGATTGGAATAAATTACTCATATTGAGTGTTTATTAAATGTACTTCTTTCATCTTACTTTCTTGCTTTATTCCATCCTCTGAGGCTAATTATCATTTTTACATGCAGTATTATGCTATGTTTGGCATGTTTTTCTTTTCACATATGCTGAGATTCACCTGATTCGCTCTGGAGTGATTGACCACTACCATTAATTGATGAAATAATTATCTAATATGGTTGTATTATTTGGACCTATTGTATGTATATGTGTCTAATGGTATACCAATTTTTATTTTTATCTTTGGTTGCATTGGCAACATTCACTTTCATTGCAAGTGAAAGGTCACATTATATAGTAATTAGCATTAGGCGCCGCACAGCATCTGTTTTTCCATAGTATTGTATATCTGACCAGGGTGGTCAGATTCACTGATTGACAGCCACTTACTTTAAATTACAACATTGTATGTGTTAAGTCAGTGTTTTTTCTTGCACTTTACAGTATATTCATGTGCACATATCACGAATAGCGCAGCATATTTCTTTTTATTGCATTAACTTCTTAGTAGCCATAGTGGCCATAAAGATCAGATTGGTTCCTGTAATATGATTGAGGCGATTCCTGATGACATCACCCATTTTGCCAATGTCTATCTTACTGTAAATTGTTTAACTTCTTTGTTCAACCTCAGATAGAAATCCTGAAATGCTGAACAACTATGTACTTCAGACTCAGTCATCATAATATCTTCTTTTGATGTTTCCAGGTGTTTGTTAAGTCTGTCAAAATACAGTAGTTAAGTCCAAACTGCATGTGTTTAGATTTTATACCATTTGGTACAAAAGTCAGGATAATCCTGACAAAGAGCCGGTGTCACATTGACCTGCATGACCTTTTGGATGTGCCTGAGTTTATAGGAAAAAAGGGAGTGGTGATAGGAAGTGATCAACTTGAAACCATACTAATAAGTGAAATAATCAGTAGAAATCGTAATAAGTGGGTGCAACTGTGAACTGAAAGTGAATCAGTAAAGTGATGAGTACAGTAGACAGTGTGCTCAAAAAGAAATTCACTTAAATGCACACCACTAACAGTTTTAAAATGTTACTTTTAATAATATTTACTTAAAACATATATTACCGATTGTAAGTGTAACAGTAAATAAAAAGTCAATAACCAATAGTACTATTGGTTGATTGACTTTGTATTTACTGTTACACACAATCAGTAATATATGATTTAAGTAAATGTAACAGGGTATGTCTCATTCTGGCTACCTTTCCCCGCCCTGTTATTTAAGTCCTGCTAGATGTAAGTGGTTAATCTTGTGGGTTTGTCACCCCACCCATGCTCCTCTTTGATGGACAGGAGTAAGGTGGTGACTCATGGCCTGTGTAAGCCTATCAGGGATAGGTATAGACCATCAGCCCGTCCCTTCTGTCCTAATTAAGGGAATGCCCCATTTAGTCCAGTCCTGTTCCTGCTATGTAGGAGAATGGAAGCAGATAGCTGTGAGTGTCTCCCATTGTGGGATGAGCATGCTCACCCTCAGCCTTATGGCTGAGGGAACATCTGACTATTGAAGATGACCCTATACTACCAGTGTCAAGCACCATCCAGAGGTGGGAACCCTCTGAACCATTGCACTGCTGTAACACCATCATGCAGTGACTGCTATAAATAAAGCCCCTTTGTTTATTATACACCAGCCGGGATTGAGTCAGTGCATGTGGTGTATGGAAGATGTGCTTCAGAGAGGACTGTCTATGGTACTACCAGAGTCCCCAGAAGCTGGAGGCGCTAAACACCAAAGGAAAGAACTACAGATGACATCAAAAGCCTGTCCTGATCTCCACTACATCGCAGATCCACTCAGCTCTCCTGGAACTAACAGGTATGGCTAGGAACCACACGGTAGCCACTGAGTAAATCTCCCCGAGGGTGGGGGAAACAGTTCTGCATAAATATTATTAAAAGTTCCATTTTAAAATTGTTAGTGGTGTGCATTTAAGTGAATTTCTTTTTGAGCACACTGTCTAGTGTACTTATAACTTTACTGCCTGAGTTTATAGAATTTTGTTAATGTACTGGAATCTTATGAGCTCGGTCACTTTATCAAACTGTATACAGTATGTATGGGGTATGTGTTTTGACATAAGTTGAATTGAACTGTGTTTTCCATTTTAAAAGGATTTACCACTACAGTATATACGTTGGCACTATGACCTCAATCTTATACAGTAAGTGACTCCGTGCTCTAGAGTGGTCTATGGCATTGCCATTACTTTTTGTTTGCCTTTAAGTGCATTTGTATATTTTATCAAGGGCTGTGGCACCTGGCATGTTGATGTCATATGCAATATGCAAGCGGGTGACTTCCGAATACGCTATTGAATGGAAAATCAGGATAAATCCAGTTCCTCCCCACTCCACAAAAGGTAGTGATTTGGGGGAAAGGGGGACTTTACAGCAGGAAACATACTATAAGAAACAGAAGACAGCTTAAATATGAAAAATATCGATACCACATGCAGAAGTGTACAGGGGAAACCTCAATGATTAGGAATAGCAGTAACAAAAGCCTTCAGACAATGCGTACAGATAGTAATAACTATATTTATATAGCGCTTTTCTCCCAATAGGACACAAAGTACTTCACAGTTACAAAAAGGAAACAGAGACCAGGCACAAGGAAAGATACAATACAGGAGGTAGGGGTACTGTGGTTATTAAATGCCAGACAGGTTGTGGTTCATTGACTAAATGCCTGGGTAAACAGGTAGGTCTTGAGCCAGTTTTTATAGATTTGCAGAGGGCACCTCTCGCACTATACGAGGCAGACTGTTCCAAAGAGTAGGAGCAGCATGGCTAAAAGCTCACACCCCAAAGGAAGTCAAGTAGATTCTGGGAACTATTAGGACTCACCTGCAGATCGAAGTGAGCAAATGGGAGTTTAGGTAACTAGAAGCTCTTTCAGATAGCTGGGACCCTGGTCATGTTGTGCTTAGAATGTCAACAAGCCAATCTAGAAATAAATCAGCCATTTTATAGGCAGCCAGCGCAGTGAACAGAGAACAAGTGTTATGTGGCAAGAATGGGTCTGGTTAGGTAACAACCTGGCCGCAGCATTCTGTACTAGCTGCAGACACCTTAGCTCTGTTTCCAGAAGACCCGGGTAGAGTGTATTACAGTCCAGTCGTGAGGACACAAAGACATGGACAAGTGTAGTAATATCCTCTGAGAAAATCAAGTGCTTAATCCTGGCTATGCCCTTTAGGTGAAAAACTTAAGATTTGATCACAGCTTGATGTTTAAGGGTCAAGTCACAGTCAAGGATAACACCAAAATTCTGGACATGGACAGAGTTTAGCAACTGGGAACCCAAAGCTTAAGTCCAGTTGGTTGACCTACAGTAGCTGCAGTCTTGTTGTTTTCTGCCAGTGAGCATCCACCAACAAGAACTTCTGTCTTATCAGGATTCAACCTCAACTAACAGGCACCCATCCACTGTAGGAGCTCAGATAAATATCTACTGATGACTGCTAATGGGTCCTTAGTATTCGGTGCAAAGGACAAGTAAAGTTGAGTGTCATCTGCCTAGAAGTGAAAGTCCATGCCACGCTGTCTGATTTTCACCTAGTGGTAGCATGTACACCAAGAGCAACAGAGATAAGATAACCATATGGCACTCCACATGACAGGTACTGATACAGAGGAGTATACTCTTGAAGATACTCTCTGTGACCTGCCAGAGAGAAAATATCTGAACCAGCAGAGAACTGTGCCACCCAGTCAACACAGACACTCCGTTAAGATAAAAGACAAAAATACTCAATGCTACATCCAATGTGACAAAATATACACTCCATTAAGATCCTATAGTCCACGGTATGAAATGCTGCAGAGAGGTCAAAAAGTACAGTCACCTCGGTCTTTTGCCACAAGGAGATCATTAAGCACACGCAACCCCTGGATTGTTTGGAAATTAAATCAATCACCTAGATTTGACAAGTTAAACATTTAATTGCCATTATATTTCTCTGTTGCTGGATTTGACCTCTAAAGTGTGGTGAAACCACCAAATGTGGGAAAACAAAGACTTGCCTTTAAGGCTTGCTACTGTAACAACTGATGGTAGATTTTCTAAATGATCCCCACAATTAGTAAATAAAAATAGTCATTTGTCACGGGAACAAAATTGTGGTTAGGTCCCCCAATTATATTTTTAGTACTGTATGTTTTTACCTTTCTTGTTGTTGCGCTTTTACTTCATTAAATTGCTGCATACTGTGCCAACACTAAGATTAATGCTACTGTATATAAAAATGTAGTTAATAATTTTCAGTAGCTGTCTATATTTTAAGCTACTGTACAGTATGCACAGTGAACATTTTTAGCAGTCAAATATACTTTTATTTCTATTTGTTTTACAAATCACAAAGAAGGTGTTTAAATGTTGGTATGGATCTGCCTAGTGAATGGGAACAGTGATAAAACAGGTAATAACTTATGTCAAAAGCACCATTTGAATGTAGGAGAAAGGTGAAGGTTGTAATGTTAAACCATGTTGCTGATGCAGAGATTATAATTATTTCTAATGATCACTGTGGCAAGGTTTATCTTTAGATACAATGCCACACTCTCAAACATTGATTCAAGTGAGACTGATTTATGAGAAATATATAAAGGGGCACGGTGTTATTTCCTATTCAACGGAAAGAAGGAAGATAAAGATTTATGCCCATATTTACTAAGCTGTGCTATTCCATAAAACATAGTACAGTGCCAGAAGACATCTTATAGCCCGTTGAAGTAAATAGGATAGTAAGGTGTACTCCGGTGCCAGCATGTGTCTTGTGAAATAGCAATGCATAGTAAATGTAGCTCTATTATGTTATCTTTTGATATGTAGGTTGCTTGCTAGGCTCTTTGATAAAGCGCCTTGTGCGCAAAACATGTCAGAGTGCTTGTCAGGACCTTGTTTTAATGTCCTTTTAATTTAATAGATCTTTGATAAATACTTCTCGTGAGGTTGTGCTCCAGTTTCTGATTTGGATCTCTTAATTGTGGACCTAGTCGGATTATTGAAATTTTGTATGTGTGAGTTTTCAAATTGTATGTCTCCCTTAATTCTACTTATGTTTATGATTTTTCTCTTGGTTGTATATGTAGTCATGGCTGGTTTCTGGCTACCATTCTGCCCTCACTGGCATGCAAGTCCTGGTAAGAGCAGACAGTGCCAGTACTAATCATGGGTTTTACCCACAAGGCAGCCCCTTGAGTGACAGGGGAGGTGTGACTAGGTATTTGTTCTGCCCAATCCTGTGTTCAGACCTAGAGTACCTTTCCCCACTACTGTACTTAAGGGATGTGCAACCCAAATTCAGTAGTGTCTCTGCCGTTGAGGGAGACAAGGTATCACACAGGACTGCTGTGCACTAGCAGGCCGTGGTCCTCTTCCCTAAGTTGTTAATGAGTGATTACCTATTCCCTTGGTCCTGCTAGAGGGCTGTGTGTCACTGTATGAAAAGCCTTTGCAAAATCTAAGTAGACCACATCAACTGCAACTAAACCTCCACGTACTGCTGCGGCACAGTTTATTAGAGCATTTGCCCGTTCTGTGCCGCAGCAGTAGCCTGGCGCGCGCCCGAGAGTGACGGGCGCGCGCCGAAGCAGCGGAAGAGCGCCCTCCGATCGGGGCGCTCTCCCTACCGCTGCCGGGTCCGCCGGGTCCCCCGGAACCCCCTGCCGCTGTCCCGCGATCGCGGGACACCAGGGCTCCCTCGGGGAGCCCCTGGACGCGCGTGCAGGGGGCGCACGCTCCCGAAGACGCGTGACCGCGCGTCTATGACGCGCGGCACGCCGAGGGGCGGCCACTAGCAAGCCGGGAAATCTCCCGGCTTGCGGATCTGGCCGCAGTGTAATAAACTGTGTCGCCAGTGTAGCTTTCCCACTATTGATGTCAGGCTTACAGGTATGTAATTCCCCGGCAGTGATCTAACTCCCTTTTTAAATATTCGTCACCATGTCTGCTTTACGCCAATCTTGTGGTACTGACCCTGTGGAAGTGGAGCCTTTGAATATTATAGCATTGTAAGAGACATGTGCAGAGGTATACTCATGGAGACCTATTTGGGGGGAATTAAACAAGGCTTTATTTAGCCTGTCACTTCAAACAGCAGTTTAAGGCAAAACATATACTGTAAACAAAGAAACAAACACCTATCCCTGTGTAAGGGATAACTCACTACCCAGTCTATATCTGCAAGACTGGGAGGAAAAGCCCCTTACCAGCCTATCACCCCAAAGTCTCAATAGGTACCTGAAAGCAGGTGGCTAACACTACATCTGTTACTTAAAGCTGGACCCCTTGCAGACACACTTACCAGAATGCCCTCCTACTGTATCTGTATGTTCCTCCTACCAATTAGATTGTAAGCTCTTCGTAGCAGGGACTCCTTTTCCTAAATGTTACTTTTATGTCTGAAGCACTTATTCCCATTGTAACGGGACTTATAACGGTTGGAGAGAAACTGCCTCTAAACCCAGCAGTGTGCTGGTTAATGGCACACAGGCAATCAACCAGACTCCATCTGGCTGATTATGACTTTTAGAAAAAGCCTGGTCTGAGAAACAGGAAAGAGATTCCTTAGCTCACAATGGAGCTGCCATAAGGAAAACGGGGGCTATGTTCTTAGAGCAAGACAAAAGGGGACCAGACCTCTATGCTTGACCCTCAAGCAGACACCTATCCGGACACCACTGACCTGAAGGGCCACCTGCGTTAAGGTACCACTGAGACTTTGGGGTGATAAGTGGGTAAGGGGCTTTTCCCCACCCCGAGCCTTGCAGAGAGGGACTGGGGAAGTAAGTTAGCTCTTACACAAGGATAGGTGTTTATTGTTTTATGTATGTATTTGTTTGCGGTATTGTTTAAAGGAACAGGCAATAAAGCCTTATTTCCATTTCACCTTAAAAACGGTCTCCATTGCATACCTCTGCACACATCTCTTACACCCATGATCAGTTATTTGCATTATTTGTAATTTATATGATTGTCACGTGTATTACTACTGTGAAGCGCTATGTACATTAATGGCGCTATATAAATAAAGACATACATACATACAAAGGTGGTGGAATTGTTCTGCTTAATAAAGTGGACTATAGAGATGAAGCACTTAGATTATTGTCAGATCATGTATGCAATTAAAATCAGAACCTATTCTAAACTGAAATAAATTAATACAAACTTTATTGTCTCAGGCCTATAGGGATAACCCCTGTTGGCCAATTATATCTGGTCTAAATTCACTAGCAATCTGTCTCATTATGTGGACACTTAATGTATTTACAACCTTTGGTTTTTAAACTGCCTTCTTATCTAAAGGATACTACATCTGTATTAGAGATCTTGTAGAATTTAGGCATGGAATAATCAAACTCTGTTAAAGTGGAGTTAACAAAATATTGGGTCTTATTACTGCAAATTTAAGATTGGATACATCAAGATTGCGGTAAACATTTACTGGGTGCGATATTTGATCCAAAATTTGTGATGTGTTAGGGATGGGTCCAAATGAATGGGGCTGTTATTTACACCTTAATACATAGTACACCTATATACATAGTACTATTTATATCATACAGTAGGCTTCTGTAATAACTATTATTACGGAAGCCTCTGATTGAAATAACATTAACCCGTTTGATGCCTGTGGTTTTCAAGGTATACCACAAGCACCAAAGGGGTTAATACATTAAAAAATATATATACTACCTGGCCACCTTTGTGACTAACCGATAAGGTAACCTTGGGGTTAAACATCCCTGCCACCCCCCAGGAGGCTTAAACACCCTCACCGGGGCAACTACCCCAATTACCCACCCTCTCTACACCCCCCCACATAATAACATAATCAGAACTAAGTCATTAAATTCATTGATTGTCGCTGTGGTTACCTAGACCCTTAATAAGGGCATAGATAGCCACATTGGCAATGAATGTGGCCCCATAATAAATAAATCTATTACTTGCCACATTACTTAATTGGGCACCCATTGCAAAATCCAATAAAGTGCCGATGCCCAACCATTAAAAAAAAAAAAAGAAACAATCCAAGCTTGATAGCTACCTGTAGTTGCTGGCGTCTGTGTGAGGTCCCTGCCAGAGTCTCAGAGCGAACCCCTGACTCATACTGTAAAGTGATAAAGACAAAATAACAAGTGAGTGCAACCGAAATTCCAATCTAAGTCTGGAATTATACAAACAACTGAAGCTACTTTTCAATACTTCATATATCTGCCATAATACAGAGTATGTGCCTCATCATACGTTAGCTGTACTGGAATTTGAAGATTAGCTGGGGAGCATATAATTAAAGCACAGCATTCATATCCTGTGCCACCTGTAGAGGGGGGAAACACATAAAGAATGTAATTCTTATATGTTGCGTTAAATTAAATATACATAATGTATAACCATACTACCTCAACAGCCAACCACCATCATATCTCCTCTCCTCAAAATTATGGAGGACTGCGGTGTTTAGCAGGATAATAGCTTCAAGGCAGAAGCCCGGGGAAACCAGCAACCACATTAAGTATTTTTATTGTTGCATCACAGACAACATGGACATTGAGGGAATGATAGTATCGTCTATTACAAATATGATTCTCCCTCTCATTAGGTGCAATAGCAACACGTGTGCAATCTATATAACCCATAACGCTGGGGAAGCCAACAATCCTATAAAACTCTTTTGAGCTTGCAAGAACTGGTGAAAACATTGCCATAGTACTTTGAAAAGATATTGTAAACAGCACAGTAATTTCATAAGTGTAGAAACGGCATTACTCCTGCTTGTTAAAGGGTCCAAATCAGTCCTCAGTTGTTCATAAAGTGCTAATATTGTAGCTGAGAGTTATCTAAATAAATTCAATTCTGTACCTCCTCCTTCCTCAGGCCATAATAACATGGGGTCTTATCACACTTCTCCTTCCTTCTCTCTCCAGTTCCTCTCTTTTCCTTTCCCCTATGTCCTCCTCCTCTCTCTCTCTCACCCACTCTCACCACCACAGTAAATGCCTCCACTTTGAACTCAGAAATGGCTGCAGAAGGACACGCTTATACAGTGTATTCAGTTAATTGGTGTTTATTGCCAATGTATTTATAACTTGATTAATATAGAGCATTTCCCAGCATTATCCATAGTGCTGCTTAGTGAATAATAAATGAATACGATTAGGTTATAATTAGCTAATTTGCATACAATTTAACATACCAGGAGTTAATCATAACACCAACCTTTTTATGGAAGTAAAACATGAAAAACACGACTTAATTTTCATTAGTGAATATGATGCCAGTTAACGCATAAGTTAACTTAGGTTATTGTTACGTTAAATAGACTAACACCTGTTAGAGAATTTAGCCTTGATTTTCCAATTAAAATAGATGTAAGCACCAAAAATGGAAACATAATTGATCAAAGCAATAGTCAGATTCACCACAAATAATATTATCTAAACTATTCAGTCAGAAAATAAGATACTGACGCATTACATTTGGCTTGGTTGAAATATTGTTAGTACAGTACACCTCCATCATCATGCACTGTCAGTAATACAATTGTATTATCTTCAACCATAATACTGTTCAATGACGTGACCTAATCATGGTGCTTAAAGTTTGGTTCATGAACATTATATTATGTATAATGGTTGAACATACCACTTGAATGATATCTGTCTTTTTGTTGTACTGCATAAAAAACCCACAGCACTCAAAGAGGTAAGTATCAAGATATAAATTCACATCATAATGTCAGGACATACAGAAAACAAGATCTTTACAGCAACGTATCAGGCCTCCAAGGCCCTTGGCCCCTCATTCTGGATATGTATTTTTGTTGTATTTTCATTTGACGCCATGCCAATAACATTTGTTGCAGTTTTGAAAGATATGTAATCCTGTTCCCCCCCCCCCAGTCTCTACAGGAGTGTGAGGGGTGCATGTGGGCTGGTTACATGCGGTGTGGTGCGTACCTGTGAGGAACAGGAGGGCCTGAGCTTCCCGCGATGTTGTGGGGGAGCCAGGACCGGGCTTCTGTGGTAGTAGCCTCCATATTATCTTAGTGGTGCAGCGCCTCCATCTTCTATACTCCCAGGGTAATGGGATAGGACCGGTATAGAAGAACCCCAGGGTTATACTCTCCAAATCACACACAGTCTTTACGGGTGCAGAACAGTCTCTTTATTTGACAGTGCAACGATATCCCAACGATAAGGCTTCCAGAAGCCACAACTCAATCGCCAGTGCCAAGTACAACCTGCTCAACTCCCACGACCTCCTCCTCTCCTTCCCTCCAAGTCACTCGGCCGTCAGGATGGTCTGAGCTAGGGCGGCAATACCCCGTGGCCCACCCCCGAGGTTAGCCTCGAGGTGGGTCTTGAATTCTCTTCCCATCACCCCTGGCAGCGGGGTGAGGGCATTGGTTTACCAGTCTATGATTCTATCAGCTCTACTTATAGACGCTGATCGGTTTGATTCCTCTCGCTCTCAACCGGCATGCTGCGCCGGGGAGCCCGTAGCCTTCTGATACTCCTTGGACCGTTCCGCAGGACTCGTGGCTTATGGCCTAATACTCAGCCGCTCTAGACTCTTGGTCTCACTGCTCACTCGAACTCTTCTTACGCTACTATCTCTATTGAAGAACCATCAATCAGAAAGGAACATGGCACACAGCCAGGGATGAAGAACAACCACTACTCGCCGGAGTGGGCTGCTAAATATAGAGCTAGCCCCTCCCCTCCTGGTGTCAGCAGAACCTCCCTCTTGCTCACGCCTGCAGCAGAGTCCAGGCCGGCATCTACCATTCAGGTTAGAGCTATGAAGGGGGAAAACCCATAATGATTACTGGCGCCTGATCTTAACAGGACTTACCACAGTAGAAGGAAGATAGGGATAGCCTGAGCTGTTTACAGGGGGCTACAGATACTACATAGTATTGATGACCTTGCTCTTCAAGAATGTTTTTTTCCCCCCCATTAGTTACTTAAATAGTTTGCAAAGTTATGGGATCCACCCACAAATGATGCTTCTTGTTGGATGGAAAGATTGTCTTCTGTAATTTATAGTTAGGTCTTGTTATAGTAATACATATTTCTATATATATATGGAGGTAGTATTTGCAAGGTGAAGCAGAATTGCTAGTTTTGTAGCAAGGTTATATTTATTAACTAAATAGATTTTTCTGTTACTCCAGCCAAGGTTCCCCTATGTGTTCTTCAGTAGATCTACAAATTATTTTTGGAATGGAAAATTCTAGTTGAGAAACGTTTCATTCTTTTTATTAATTGAATGTCCAGTATTTTAACGTTTTTTTTTTTTTTAATTCATTTTGTGTTCTATTGTCTTAAGAGTCAGACATATGCTGTAGCTTCTTTCTGGCTGCTATTAATCCCAGTGAGTAAAGGTTAAGGATATGGCTGTACATTCAGTACTTGCAGAATGTATCAGAAATGTTCTGGTTGTAATCTCTCAGGCAAATGGAACCATGAGTAAATAAAGGAAGGAAGAAAGTTGATTTTATGTCAGCAGTTTGTTGTGGTGATTAGTACTATACTGTACATAATTCTTACTGATGTCAGGTTTCCCGTTTCAATTAATTTCCGCTTGTTATTTTTACGTTTATTAGTCTTTTTTCTAGTCTATTTGCTACAGATGTGCATATGCAATTGGCAAATAGAAAACCAACCCAGTAAGTATAAGTTTGTTGTACAATACATCTGGGTTCAGCATCAGTAGGGCAGCCGAAATGCTTCAGTCTTCAACTTGTAATTAAAAAATGTGAATACCTTGCCTTGGTGATCAGCAGCAATGCTTTTTTTGTAGTTACTTGGATGCTGGCAACATTTAGAAAAAGCAAATGTTTAAATATTGTATTTATATTGTTTCATATTATTCAAAAATGAATAAAAAGATTAATAAAAAGCAAAAAAAATATAGAATAGCAGCTATAGTAAACTCACACAGTTAATCATGGGGGATACCAGTGTAGCCCCCTGTAAACAGCACAGGCTATACCTATCTTCCTTCTACTGTGGTAAGTCCTGTTAAGATCAGGCACCAGTAATCATCATGGGTTTTCCCCCTTCATAGCCCTATCCTGAGTGGTAGACGCAGGCCTGGACTCTGCTGCAGGCGTGAGCAAGACGGGAGGCTGGGCTGACATCATGAGGGGCGGGGCTAGCTCTATATTTAGAAGCCAACTCCGGTGAGTAGAGTTAGAGTTGATAGTGATATCGAGAGGCTGGAGTTGCCGGTTAGTTATGCTGGGAGTATGCAGTTCAGTTAGTATGCCATGAGTCAAGGAATCCTGCGGATCGGTCCGAGGAGGTGGAGGAGACTACGGTCTCCCCTGCGCATAGTGCAGAAGAGAGAGAAGCGGAAAGATTCAGCGTCCTTTAGTAGAGCTGGTGAATTATAGACTTGGTGGACCAATGCCATCACCCCACTGCCAGGGGTGATGGGGAGAATCCAAGACCCACCGCAAGGCTAACCTCGGGGGTGGGCCACGAGGTATTGAAACCGTAGCCCAGACCATCCTGCTGGAGGAGCGAATTGGAGGGAAGGAGAGGAGGAATTATCTGGGTGGAAGGCGAGCGGCGTAATAACGCGTCCTGCCTATTGTTGTTGCGGCTGCTGGAAGCCACTATCGTTGGGATATAGCTGCTCTGTCAATAAAAGAGACTATTCGTTATTAACAAAGACTGTGTGTGACTTGGAAAGTACTACCCTGGGACCCAAGGGATTGTTCTATACCGGTCCTCTCCCATATTCCTGGGAGTATAGAAGATGGAGGCGCTGCACCACTAAGAGATCATGGAGGCTACCACCCCAGAAGCCCGGTCCTGGCTACCCCACAACATCGCGGGAAGCTCAGGCCTTCCTGTTCCTCACAGGTACGCACCACACCGCATGTAATATGCCCCCATACACCCTAGACACCACCGTAGAGTCTGGGGGAGGGGGGGAAGCAGGGTTACACCTGTATAAACATCCTCTCTTCAGACCAGATCACGTGAAATTTTCTGCAATGTTATTTGTCTGCTCAGAGAGGGACTAGACCGGATGAGTGAACACACTGAAGATGTTATGCTACATGCAGGGAGTCAAAAACTCTGGATCTGTATATTCTGATCATTAGAATGACCGGCCGGTGAGTCACGTAAAGCTTTTTGGAGGAGTTGGAATTACTGTATGAATCAAAACATGTTAGCAAGCTCAGTAGATATGAAACTTACATTTTGTGATCCTACAGTACATGAAAAGGAAGCAAGAAAATGATGCCAGTGCATATCATGATAATCAATTCTAGATTAGATCTTATTTTAGCATACAAAATGGGGTAATATTTTTGTCTAAAAATGAAATGTCTACCACCACATAAAGCAACACCAAAGTAGGGTATAACCAGAGTAAAGATCTGTTCCTGTGAGAAGATTGCTAAACACGATTCAAGAGAGAGGATTCAAATGATATATGTGCAAATCTCTTCCTGAATCCCCTAATCTATACATCTTATATTGGAATTGTGTGCTTTGGCTGTTGATCACTGTTCTAGTAACAGATTATATGGTTGCAGGCACTATAATTCACATAAAGTTGTCATAGAGAGCATACTTCAAGATAGGTTTTTGCTGGACCACAACGCACGGAAAGTAGTGGGTAGTGGTGACGACCCGATCAACCCCTATATCGTTGTGCTATTAGAACATGGTGAGTGTAATTGACTGTTCGAACCACACTTACAGTAGCTGGTGATCTGCGGAAGCTTTCGTGCGATGTTCCCTGGCGTCTGGATTCCTCTATACTAGATGAGGGTCTTGACACAGCAAACAGAGGTTGCTGTGTAAAGCTGCAGTGGACAGACTTCCTGGAATAGCTTTTAGCCTTGAACCGTCACTGGCCTTATTAGCTCCATTTCTAATGAATGTATTAGTATACTAGTCGGGTTGTCTGTGTATGTTTGTAAACAGTCTTTCACCGTCCTTCTTTCTCTATCTCTTACACTCACCCTTTTTACTTTGCTTTTCTACCTCATTCACAATCTCTCTACCTTGACCTCTCACTCTATGTATTATCTATTTGCCTACTTACATAACTATCTACTATTTTCCTATACGTATCATTTTTATTTATACTGTTCTTAATATGTTCCCATACCTACCTAATTCTCTTGTATTTGTCTAGATGTTACTTACTGTATTTATTGGCCTGTATTACTACTTCTTTCATTATATGTATATAATGCAACAGGCCCTGTCGATCCACTGCTGGATTAAGGCCTCCCCATTAATCTTCCAGGCACTGTGGTTGCAAGCCTCTGTTCTATGTTGCTCCAACGCATTTTCTGATTTCAACCTCCCATATAGTCATTGGTTGGTCTTTTGATATTCTGTGGAATCCAGTAGAGTACCAATGATGGTATTTGCATTGTGCACCAAGGCCAACCCACTGCCATTTTAATTTCTTCACACATGTGATAATGTCACTGGCTTTTGTTTGCTTTCAAACCCTTTCATTCTTTGGGTAATACCCAGCATACATCTTTCCATACTTCCTAGAGCTTCTGAATTATTTTCTCATTAACGGTTCAAGCTTCACATCCATATGTGCGCACAGGCAGAATGAACTGGTTAAACACTTTCCTCTAGAGCAGGGGTGTGCACAGTTTCTCTCATGCGCCTCCCTGTCTCCTCTCTCCTCTGGCTCGTGCCCCCCCCGCCACACGTGACCCCGCTGCATAATTTGATGCCGGTTGCCATGGAGATGCGTTGCTGGAATTCAATGTAAGTGAAAAGTTACTGAGGCCTCGCGTGACCCCCGGCATTTATTTAAAATGCCTTTGGGGAAGCGTGTGGTCTCTATAACAGCCCCCCCCCCCCCAGAAAACCTCACACCCCCTCTGGGGGGTACACTCCCCACTTTGCGCACCCCTGCTCTAGCGAACATCAGGTAAATTTGTGTATAAAAGTGATTGGAAATAAACTGATTGGTCTGTAGCTCTCAATGGCTTTTTTTGTCTCCTTTCTTTTAGATAAGGATATCTATAACATTATCCCATTGCTCTGGACTGTTCCCTTTCTTTACGTGACATGTAAAGAGTTTTGCAAGGATTTTCTTCACCTCTTCTACGGCTTCTTTCACAATTTCAGTTGTAATTGCTTCTCCGCCGGCGTCCTTCTCATTCCTTATGAATTTTATTGCTTTTGCCCCTTCTTCTGTTGCCGTAATCATACTTACCAACTGATGCTTTGTCTTTTTGCTGGGAATCAATATTTGAATTGAAATCTCCCAT
The DNA here is from genome assembly GCF_040206685.1 of Ascaphus truei. Taxonomy (NCBI): domain Eukaryota; kingdom Metazoa; phylum Chordata; class Amphibia; order Anura; family Ascaphidae; genus Ascaphus; species Ascaphus truei. The sequence goes on along the minus strand of NC_134484.1, from coordinate 408,464,429 downwards.
AATGATCTTCATGTGACCATCTCCTTTGTTGTTAAATTGGTTGATTTCATGGTAGACGTCTTCAACTTCATTGTTTGTGTGACTTGATGTTGGGGCAAATATTTGGGCAATTTGAATCTTACAGTATATCTCATTTTAAACTGAATGATAATTCTTGGTTGTCTTTAAGATAAACTTTCATACTCCACTATATTGTTTCTCCATTTATTGTTAATGATGAAGCCTACTCCACAGATTCTTTCTGTACATGTGTAGGATAATAGATTAATAGATTCCTGCTTTGGAGATAAATTAGGCCGTCTTCTTTTTGTTCTTACTTCAGTTCTTACTAAGGCCAACAATATCTCATTATGGGCCACATGCTACAGTATAAGCAGCGATATGCCCCTTATCGCCAGCTTATCTAAAAAAAAATAAAACCTACAGCGATTCAGTGAACCCCAATAACCTGGCAATAAGAGCAAAAATCGCCATTTTGTTTTGGCCGATAAGCGCTTATCGCCAGCTTCTCAAACTCGCTCAATTCTAGTAGCCCCGATCAGCTTATTGAGGCTGATCATTGCTCTAGAATGGAGATTTCCTCTCCAAATCGTCCTGCCACAAAAAGTCGGCAAGAAGGTGGAGAGAAGCTGCCGATGAGCGGCGAGATGGCACTCAGAAAAAAATGCATTTTTCCTGCATCGGATTGATGCCGAGAGACTCTAGAGCTGATATCCATTAATATCACCACCAGAGACCCCCGACATGAATCAGATGCATGAAAAATGCATTAACAGGCAACTTCATTACCTTAGCGGCTAACCGCGAAGGCAATTAAGGGGTTAACCACTAGTGTCACGCTTATTGTGGGTAGCGGGGTGGGTGAAGGTGGTATTGGCCCTTGGTGGGTGTTTAGGCCTTGTGGGAGGGCTTGCGGGTGGACTTAACCCCTTCATTACCTTAGCGGTTAATACTGCTAAGGTAATGACGGGGTTAACCAGTTCTGCTACCCACCCGGTAGGCCTAAACACCCATTCTACTACCCCCTTCACCCACCACCGCTACCCACAATACAAAAAAATACACACAACAGCCCTACTAGCCACCTCCTAGGCCACCAAAAACCATTACAATATTTAATAAACAACAATACAAACCCACCACCTCCTGTGGCCCCACATAAAACCATTATTTATTTATGGATTTATTTAGACACAGAATAACACCACAGGCCGGCAGGGTTCCCCAGGTGGTCCCCACGGGTGTCCGCAGGCCCCACAGGGCACCCCAAGGGGGTTCCCATTGGTGTTTGGGGGCCCTCAGTGGTCCCTGCTAGGCTCAGTGGGCCTCCATGTGGTCCCCACGGGTGTCTGTGGGCCCCAATGGGGTCCATGGTTGGTGGTCCTCGTGGGTATCTGGGGGTACCCGAGTCATCCCCATGGGTGTCTGGAGGCCCTCTGGTGGTTCCCACAGGTGTCTGTGGACTCTTTGGTGATCCCTGCGGGTATCCAGGGGCCCCACAGAGGTCCTCGGGTGGTCCCCGCAGGTGTCCGGGGTTCTAGGTGCTCCCGAGGGCATCTGGGGGTCCTCAGGTTGTCCCCATAGGCGTCCGTGGGTCCTCGGGTGGTCCCTGTGGGTCTCCACTGTCCGGTAGTACCATTCCTGTATTTAAAATAACAAAAACATGGACTACATTTCAATAAATACACCCCCCCACCAAACACATACAGTACAGTACAGTAATGTGCAAAATAACTATTATCCACATATGGATAATAGATTATTTGCCCATTATTAAACACAACTTTAGCCATGCAGCATAAATAAATTATATAAAAACCATTCTACTTACCCCTGCCAACATGAAGGGCGTCCTCGTCAGCATACTGCAGGGCCATGTCCTCTGATGCCAGCAACAATACATAAAAAAATACAATCTAATGGCCCCTAACCCCTTAATCACCTTAGCGGTTATTAACCGCTATAGTAATTAAGGGGTTAACTCACCCACCCCGGAACCACTATACCCACCCTGTACCCATTGAGTGGCATAGAAGTACATCATACCCATATACTATGGACATGATAAGCGACTATAACAGTCAATGGTCACACTAATACAAAAGCATGAATGTCTAAAATACACCATAATAAAACAGATACAACAAGCACTTAAACACCCATACATAAGAATTGAAAGCACTAGCCAACCAAGCAATTAACTAAATAAAACCACTAGCCAATCAATAAAATAATTAAAACCATTATGCAATGAATTACTGTACACAAATCATACCACTAGCCAAAAAATACATTTAATGCCTAAAAGCAGTAACCAACACAACAATAAATTCATACAACCACTAGGCAACACATTAATTAAAACCAGTAGCCACCAAAATACATCATTAAATAAAATCGCTAATCAATCTGTAAAAAGAAAAAAAACAAGCCATCACAATGCAAATCAATTTAATCTAAACAATAAAAAGAAATAGAGAATATAACAGTCAATAGAAGAAATGCATTTGGCAAAAAATGCATTGGCTCCCACTGTATTCATCTGTACCCTAAACAGGCACAGATTAATATATTAGCAGTCAATGGGTAATGAAAAACATAAAAAAAGAAAAATCTGTAAAAACCTGTAAAAATAAAAGTGCATACGTTCACTATTTCTCTTACCTTTAGAAGCGTTGGCTCTCCGAATCCTGGGGAATCAGCAAGCTCTTGTATTGTAACGTCACAAAACACAATCCAACGCCATCCACCGTGAAGATCCAGGACAGGTAGAAAAATTCTTCTTTCTTTATTCTTCTTTATCTTCTATCATAAATCATCTTTATCTTCTATCTTTATCTTCATCTGTTAATCTAATAACCTCATGTTAAATCCATGTTGTTGACCTGTCGGCTTCTTCAGCTCAAATGAAACGTCACGGCCTTTACATGGGGGGAATGGGGGGATAGAGGGATGGGGGGGGAGAGGACGGAGGAGGGGGATAAACCACACATACACATTATAGGGCATTTTAATTTGACCTGCACTTTGCCTTTGCTCTATGGCCCAAGCCAGGGATCCCAAGTTAAGTTCTTGGGATCCACCAACAAACCAGGCTTTCAAGATTTACCATCTAATTAACTAATTAACCTGGGTAATTATTAGTAAGACAAATTGCATAGGTATGTGTTGCCCTGGAAAGATGTCTTCGTGGTGGCTCTTGAGCCCTGTCGTAAGACATTCAGGGTTTAAAATATTGTAACTAGATGTTTTCCTTTCTCTAGTGTATGTACATGTGGGCCATCACAATCAGGGGTGATTGGAATCTACAGTATAAGACATTATGAATCTGACTGGCACTGCTGATCAGTGTCAATGCCTGGCTCACCTGGTCCCTCAGTTGCACATACACTGTTACTGTCTATGCCCAGGAATGCACAAGAGATACTTAAAAACATATTAAATATTTATTAAAATACAGGAACAGATCTCCTGGTGAACCCATTTATGTCAGTGGAGAGTTTTTAGAATCTGGAATTCTGTGTACTAAACGCATTCGATTAGCACAAGAAATTCATCCTTCTGCCCTTGTCTGGTCAAATCCTGTAGTCCTTATCCTAAGGCTTGTTCCCATGATAAGGTGGTACAGCTGAATTAGACCAGGCACAGCTGTGAGACAGACTGACTCTATAAAGAGCTGACTGGCAGACCACCCTCAGTGCCATGCTTTTATACCTCTCCATTGGTAGGTTACAGAGATTTCTAGATCCATCCAGCCTTTCATGTGAGCTTTCAAAGTTGCTATGGGCAACACAGATTTCCCACAGTTACAACCATTAACTGTTAATCAATAAGACATTTCCTAAGCCTATTCCTTAGACCAAAATACAGAATTTTTTTTTCTTTCGATTGAATTATAATTATTGGTTATAACCCCAAAGATCAATTGCAATATTTTATAAATGTGGCCAATCGTTGGACTCTCTGCTACATTAATTGACTTTCTGTGCAAGTATGTAAACCTTCTTATAGGCCAATGCAAATGTAATGTGAAGTCTAAGGAGGAGCAATAAAAATAGGACATATGATAGGCTTCCACCTACTATAAGAATTGTCCTTACCTCTTTTAATTTATTCTGCATATGTTTTATATACAAATTTGCAAACATAACAAAAATATAACAAGTAATTAAAAGCATCAGTGCATGTACTGCAGCTATATCTATAGCTATATATATATCAGACAATAGAAAGCATTGAAAATGTTAATGGCTTGAGACTTTATACATTAAAATTGATGAGCTGAAAATTAATGGACTTTCCCTTACTGAGGTATTTTATTTAAATTAGGAAGCAATTTAGATATGAAATCATAATTTTAATTTTTAATTCTTCCCCAAAAACTGGCATAATACTTATCTAGGATTTATGTGATACGTTCTTTTTATGTGCCTTTTCTAGCAGAATAGACTTTTTATTTAATTGTTTGGCTTTTCTTCTTAACTAAACTTGAATAAGTAAATACTGAAAATAGAGGCTAAGTACCCTGAGCTATTAGTTTTTGTACTGACGTCATCCATAAATTATACAGGCAAGCAATTATAGTACCCAATTAGTTTTGCATTTTATATATTTTCATACAGCACAAAAATATAACATCCAGACAAAATTATTTCCCAACACCCAAAAAGCATTTGAAATTTATAAAATACAAGTGCATCACATGAAAGAAAAGAAAAACAGCGCACAACTCTCATAGTGTAGTATATAAAATATAATGTGACAAATTCAAGGGTGGTAATAAATGCACGTACAGCAAAGCAAATCAACAAAGCAGGGCATGTTTGGGGCACATATTACCACTACAGCAGACAGCAGGTCACGGATCAGCACGTCGCCATCATCACTCAGGTCCTCGGTAGGTAGATGGATTTTTGCAGCCTGGCACTCTGGTTCCCGCCTCCGTTATGGTATCCACTGCTGGTATGGTGATATTGTCCTTAGGAAAGGACTCACGATATTTGGAGGAAGTTCTTATTTGTGACATCACCACTAGCACGTCTGAGCACCGGAGTGGAGAGGGAGCTCCCAACGAGGGTTCTGTGAACCCGTTCGAGCACCAGTGTGGTACTTTGTGCTGTTTGGAATAAGAACTTTTGCTGATGCTGCTATTACCAACTTCAGAGAGTAAACTCTTAGTGAAGTGGCAGTGTCCTTTCCAAGTTCTCTGCCACATGGGGGAGGTGAACTATGAGATCTCTCAACCAGAGTCAAGGAAGGCTAAACAAATCTACCAAGTAAACCACCTGAAACCCTGGAAAATGATGAGATCACTATTCATCCACCCTCTGGAAGGAGAGACGGATTTGGGTCCACAGCCTCCAAAGGGTAGCACTTACAATGACCATCCGGTCCCTTTGGGAGGTCTGTTAACAATGGAACAAAGGTCAGACCTACACTGGCGACACACTTTATTCGAGCACGGCTAGTCCCGCGAATTCGGGTATACTCGGGTGTATTCAGGTTTCTGATAGTTTTCTGCCAGAGTGCATTGCGTTATTTTCCGGCCGGAATTTAAGCTTTTTATTCCGGCTGGTTACAATACTGCAATGCCGTCAAAATACACATGGTGGCGCTTGCGAGCTATTCTCTGTGAAGCCGTCCCCTATAATGAATTGTAATGCAGTATATACTGTATACTATATATTGTATATACTGTATAACAACAACCCCTGTAAGCCCTAACATACAGTACTGTACAGTACTGTACTGTACTGTATATGCACATACATAAATGATACTACTGTATGGGCGGCGGGGGCGAGATGTGTTTGCAGCAGAGAGAGATCCGCTGCTCTCTCTCTGCGCAAACATCCGCACAATAAAAATTATTTGAAATACATTTTTATTGATAGTGTAGATGTGCAGGGGGTCTCCGGAGCTGAACCGCGTTGGTTTTAGGTCTGGGGACCCCGTGCCCCCCGAGATACAGGCCCCTTTAGGGGGTGCCGGTATCCCTCTGCGTTTAAAGGTCACGATCACGTGATCGCGGCCTGTAAACCAAGCAGAGCAGAGGGATACCGGCACCCCCTAAAGGGGCCTGTATCTCGGGGGGCACGGGGTCCCCAGACCTGAAACCTGTGCGCTTCTGCTCTGGAGACCCTCTGCACATGTACACTATCAATAAAACACATACAATATACAGTATAAATAAACACTCGTTCTTTACCTTAGCGTCTATGCGCTATGGTAAAGAAGCATTATTTTAATAATATTGTAAAGTGAGCAGGGGGTTCCCTGAGCCAGAAATTAATGCTCAGGGAACCCCCCCCCCCCTGCTCCTGATCAATATTATTAAAAATACGGAAAATGCTGCGTCATTACCATAGCGGATAGCCGCTAAGGCAATGAAGGGGTTAACCCACCGTGCCCGCTTTATTGTGTGTAGTGGGGATGGGTGAGGGGGGTATTTGGCCCTTGGAGTGAGTTTAGGACTTGCGGGAGGGGGGCGGGTTGCGGGTGCACTTAACCCCTTCTCGACCGTAGCAGTTAATACCGCTACGGTCATGAAGGGGTTAAGCCCTCCCGCTACCCCACTCCCCCCCGCAAGCCCTCCCCAACCATCGTTGGGGCGAATACCCCATTCACCCACCCTCCCCAACCCACAACAATAAAATACACACAGCAGCCGCCAAAAAATAAATAAATAAATGACAATAAATACATTTGAAATACATTTTTATTGATAGTGTAGATGTGCAGGGGGTCTCCGGAGCTGAACCGCGTTGGTTTTAGGTCTGGGGACCCCGTGCCCCCCGAGATACAGGCCCCTTTAGGGGGTGCCGGTATCCCTCTGCGTTTAAAGGTCCCGATCACGTGACCGCGGCCTGTAAACCAAGCAGAGCAGAGGGATACCGGCACCCCCTAAAGGGGCCTGTATCTCGGGGGGCACGGGGTCCCCAGACCTGAAACCTGTGCGCTTCTGCTCTGGAGACCCTCTGCACATGTACACTATCAATAAAACACATACAATATACAGTATAAATAAACACTCGTTCTTTACCTTAGCGTCTATGCGCTATGGTAAAGAAGCATTATTTTAATAATATTGTAAAGTGAGCAGGGGGTTCCCTGAGCCAGAAATTAATGCTCAGGGAACCCCCCCCCCCCTGCTCCTGATCAATATTATTAAAAATACGGAAAATGCTGCGTCATTACCATAGCGGATAGCCGCTAAGGCAATGAAGGGGTTAACCCACCGTGCCCGCTTTATTGTGTGTAGTGGGGATGGGTGAGGGGGGTATTTGGCCCTTGGAGTGAGTTTAGGACTTGCGGGAGGGGGGGGGTTGCGGGTGCACTTAACCCCTTCACGACCGTAGCAGTTAATACCGCTACGGTCATGAAGGGGTTAAGCCCTCCCGCTACCCCACTCCCCCCCGCAAGCCCTCCCCAACCATCGTTGGGGCGAATACCCCATTCACCCACCCTCCCCAACCCACAACAATAAAATACACACAGCAGCTGCCAAAAAATAAATAAATAAATGACAATAAATACATTTGAAATACATTTTTATTGATAGTGTAGATGTGCAGGGGGTCACCAGAGCTGAACCGCGTTGGTTTTAGGTCTGGGGACCCCGTGCCCCCCGAGATACAGGCCCCTTTAGGGGGTGCCGGTATCCCTCTGCGTTTAAAGGTCCCGATCACGTGACCGCGGCCTGTAAACCAAGCAGAGCAGAGGGATACCGGCACCCCCTAAAGGGGCCTGTATCTCGGGGGGCACGGGGTCCCCAGACCTGAAACCTGTGCGCTTCTGCTCTGGAGACCCTCTGCACATGTACACTATCAATAAAACACATACAATATACAGTATAAATAAACACTCGTTCTTTACCTTAGCGTCTATGCGCTATGGTAAAGAAGCATTATTTTAATAATATTGTAAAGTGAGCAGGGGGTTCCCTGAGCCAGAAATTAATGCTCAGGGAACCCCCCCCCCCCCCCTGCTCCTGATCAATATTATTAAAAATACGGAAAATGCTGCGTCATTACCATAGCGGATAGCCGCTAAGGCAATGAAGGGGTTAAGGCATAATAAACAATTAATACATTCAATACATATTTTTCACGTCTGTGTTAAAACTCCCTGCCTTCTCTCTAATCTATGTAAAACCCCCTCCCCCTATTCTCGCTTTTAAAACGCCCTGCCTTCTCTCTAATCTATGTAAAACCCCCTCCCCCTATCCCCCTATTGTGTGTGTGCGTTAAGCTTCCCTGCAAGCTATGTAAAAAAACCTCCCCCTATTGTGTGTGTGTGTTAAATCTGCCTGGCCTGTGTTTCTGAGTGCTGAGTGCTCTGCGTTTAAAGGTCCCGATCACGTGATCGCGGCCTGTAAACCAAGCAGAGCAGAGGGATACCGGCACCCCTTAAAGGGGCCTGTATCTCGGGGGGCACGGGGTCCCCAGACCTGAAACCTGTGCGCTTCAGCTCCGGAGACCCCCTGCACATGTACACTATCAATAAAAATGTATTTCAAATGTATTTATTGTCATTTATTTATTTATTTAGATTTATTTATTAATTGTGCTGCTGCTGCTGCAAGTCGTAAACTCACACCAAGGGCCAAACACCCCCCTCACCCCCAATAAAAAAAATTCACGCACAGCAGCCCCACAATTAATAAATAAATCTAAATAAATAAATAAATAAATAAATGCCAATAAATACATTTGAAATACATTTTTATTGATAGTGTAGATGTATATATATATATATATATATATATATATATATATATATACAGTATACAGTATATATACACACATGATGAACCAATAGTACAAATACATGTAGAATGGTTATCAAAATCATACTGTCCTACAGATAACGCTTCTCTATACAGACAATAATAATAATCCATTTAATAATCCTACAGTAACTTATTTTACAATATAAAACATAACATTACAATCCACACAGTACATTGCATTTACATTGTATACTGTAAATGATGCATAGCATTAAATCTATGCACCATATACAGTACTGTACATTCTGCAAATGAATGTTAACAATATAATTGCAAGCTACTCTACCAGTAAATACTGTACAAACACTTCCAAACAAGTCAACTACAGTATTTTAACCAATCAAGTAAACCAAAATCAATATATACTGTAAGTACCAACCAGAAAAGACAATTTAAAACCAAACTAACCCTTACAATACCAAGGATTACATCTATCTAATTGTAAAAAACCTTATACATTATACACAGCATTGTTTAAAGCCCCCTCCCCCCTAATGTTTCTGTTAAGCAGATTACACTGAAGGGACAGAGATATAAAGGCCTAAAGCCCCTTCCCCCCCTAATGTTTGTGTTAAACAGATTACAATGAAGGGAGAGAGATATAAAGGCCTAAAGCCCCTTCCCCCCTAATGTTTGTGTTAAACAGATTACAATGAAGGGAGAGAGATATAAAGACCTAAAGCCCCTCCCCCCCTAATGTTTCTGTTAAACAGATTACAGTACATTGAAGGGAGAGAGATTTTACAGAAACACACATTAGGGGGGAGGGGGCTTTAAACAGATTACATTGAAGGAAGAGAGATGTTTCTGTTACCAGTAAATCTCCCTCCCTGCATTGCTAACCACCCTCACCCCCTACCCACATACCGTTAACCCCCCCCCCCCATCCTGGCCATGGCCCCTCCGCTTCTGCAAAACAGACACAAAAATTAAAACATACAAAGTAATGTCCCCTAATAATCACCATAGCGGTTATTAACCGCTACAGTCATGAAGGGGTTAACCCACCCTCACCCACCCACCACTCGGGATGCCTACATACCCTCCCACACTAACCCCCCCCCACCCGTGAGCCTAACCACCCAGTCAGTACCCACAAGGGAGGCCTACCCACATACCGTTGGGGAAACACCCCACCCCCACCCCAGTACCCACAATAAAAACAGTACAATCACCCACAATAAACAGCATTCTATTTATTAAATACATTACCCACCCCCTGTGCCCCCCCCCATAAATACAAGATTTATTCTTTTACATTCAGGGTCCATAACGCAGCCCCACGCTAGTCCCCGGTGGGCTGGCAGGGCACCTGGACAGACCTACAGTTTACCAGCAGCATTCCACAGGTTCTGGAGGCCTGCTGGTGGATCCTGCCAGCACCATGGCGCCCAGGTGGTCTCCTTGGGTCACCGTGAGCCACAATTGGGTCCACACGGTAGGCCCAAGGATGTCTGGGAGCCCCGGGTCAAACCCACAGGTGTCTGCGGGGCCTCGGGTGGTTCCCATGGGGGTCTGGGGAACTCACGGGTGCTCACTACGGGTCCGCGGTGCCCCCACAGAAGTGGGACCACACATCATCATCCCCGCACCTACGGCTCGGAGGTGCCCCCACAGAAGTGGGACCACACATCGTCATGCCCGCAGACTACGGGTCCGCGGTGCCCCCACAGAAGTGGGACCACACATCATCATCCCCGCATGTGTCACCCGTGGAACCACCAGCCTGCTACCCTTTAGGATACCCGAGGATTCCCCGCGGGTGGTCTCCAGAGGTCCCACGCAAAACCACGGAAGTAACCCTGAATGTAAAAAAAATAAACCTGGCCTATACATTCAATACATACACCCTCCCCCCCAACACCTACAGTACAATAATGTGCAAAATAACTATTATCCAGATATGGATAATAGATTAATTGCCCATTATTAAAAACATTAACTAGCATATACAAATAAATAAAGTACTACTGACCTCATCAATACGAAGTGTCCGATGCCAGCGCCTTCCTTCTCTTGCCCACACAAAACATAGCCAAAACCAAGCCAATACATTGCAATTACATTCAGATATCAATTAACCCCTTAAACACCTTATCGGATAATAACCGCAAAGGTAATTAAGGGGTTAAGCCACACAGGCACGATACCCACCCTTCACCCATGAATTTGTACTGTGGCTTCATCATGCAACTATATATATATATACTGTATACTGTATATATACATACAGAGAGACAGAGAGAAAGAGAGAGAGAGAGATATAAACAGTATATATATATACACACGTTATATACACACCCATGATAAACCAAATATACAGTACAAATAAATGTAGAAGGGTTATCAAAACCATACTGTTCTACAACCAAACACTTCTCCATACAGACACTACATTAAAATCAATTTCCTTTAAAAATCCTAACTGATCTCACAATCTACTGTACTGTATATGATCACAAACCAATGAAAAAAGTCACATTCCAAAATGCATAAAATCTATGCACCATACTGTATACATTCTGCAAATTAATCAACGTAAACAAAAATCAATTAGCAATCATTATTTAGATCCCTAAACATTTCACATTCAATCATGAACAATGAAACCATTAACAGATTCACGCCTAGAGCAGAACAATTAAGCCTTTGAAAAAATATAAGTACCGACAAAAATACAACCTTTACAGTACAACCAAGGCTATCTATCCCTGACCTTCCTCAAACACACAATACAATACCAAGGAATAATACATCTATCTAATTTTAAAATACTTTAAACTCACAAAATAATTAAAAACACATCCAATCCAGCTTTTAAAACAACATCATTTCTTACCCTGAATGTATACTGTACAGTATATCTCTCTAGACATATATATTGTACATACATACATACAGTGGCAAGAAATGATATACCACAAAAAAAAAAAAAAATACACATGTTAAAAAACCTTTTGAAAAAATTAACAAGTTAAATAAAATACATTTCTTTACTGTAGTTCACTTACCATTACTTGCCCCCACCGACTCCCATTGCCCAGCTTACTCACGAACCAATCCACGATCAGGAACCCATAAAATAATAAACCATTCAAAATAATAAACATTAAACTAAAAATCCAAACCAATCCACGGGTCTTCTACTTGTAATACATCTTCATCTGTATTCTTCTTTCTTCTATCTCCTTCCGGGCGGGGCAGGGCGTGGTCTTCTTTCCATCATCGGCCACGCCCTTGTCTTTTTTCTTCTCCGGAGGTCCTTCCTCCGCGGCGTCTGGCTGCAAAATGAGACGACATAGGCTTTTAAAGGCCTATGACGTCACATTTTGCGTCATGGTTCCCACGGTCCTGATTGGACCGTGAAAACCATGTGTTTTGGCCGATAATAAAAAAATGATGACGTCACTTAAAGGGAATGAAAGCACAGCCAATCAGAATGGCTTTGCTTCAATTGCCTTTAAGTTGACGTCATGAAAAGGCACATGGCCGTGCACACATGGTACTAGAGCCAATCAGAGCGTGGGAACTTTATCCCTACTCTGATTGGCTCTGGTATACCATGTGTCAGGGGCTTGGGGGAGAAAGGATGTGACGTCAATAAGGATAAAGTTCCCACGCTCTGATTGGCTACCGTACCACGTGACAGGTTTTCATTGACGTCACATCCTTTCTCCCCCAAGCCCCTGACACATGGTATACCAGAGCCAATCAGAGTAGGGATAAAGTTCCCACGCTCTGATTGGCTCTAGTACCATGTGTGCACGGCCATGTGCCTTTTCATGACGTCAACTTAAAGGCAATTGAAGCAAAGCCATTCTGATTGGCTGTGCTTTCATTCCCTTTAAGTGACGTCATCATTTTTTTATTATCGGCCAAAACACATGGTTTTCACGGTCCAATCAGGACCGTGGGAACCATGACGCAAAATGTGACGTCATAGGCCTTTAAAAGCCTATGTCGTCTCATTTTGCAGCCAGACGCCGCGGAGGAAGGACCTCCGGAGAAGAAAAAAGACAAGGGCGTGGCCGATGATGGAAAGAAGACCACGCCCTGCCCCGCCCGGAAGGAGATAGAAGAAAGAAGAATACAGATGAAGATGTATTACAAGTAGAAGACCCGTGGATTGGTTTGGATTTTTAGTTTAATGTTTATTATTTTGAATGGTTTATTATTTTATGGGTTCCTGATCGTGGATTGGTTCGTGAGTAAGCTGGGCAACGGGAGTCGGTGGGGGCAAGTAATGGTAAGTGAACTACAGTAAAGAAATGTATTTTATTTAACTTGTTAATTTTTTCAAAAGGTTTTTTAACATGTGTATTTTTTTTTTTTTGTGGTATATCATTTCTTGCCACTGTATGTATGTATGTACAATATATATGTCTAGAGAGATATACTGTACAGTATACATTCAGGGTAAGAAATGATGATGTTTTAAAAGCTGGATTAGATGTGTTTTTAATTATTTTGTGAGTTTAAAGTATTTTAAAATTAGATACTGTACTGTAGATGTATTCCTTGGTATTGTATTGTGTGTTTGAGGAAGGTCAGGGATAGGTAGGCTTGGTTTGGAAAGGTTGTATTTTTGTCGGTACATATATTTTTTCAAAGGCTTAATTGTTCTGCTCTAGGCGTGAATTTGTTAATGATTTTATTGTTCGGGATCTAGTCTGAATTGTTTAGGGATGTAAATAATGATTGCTAATTGAGTTTTGTTTACTTGGTTGATTACAGTAATTTGCAGAATGTATATGGTGCATACAGTAGATATTTAGGCACCATTTATATTGGAATGTAAGTTGTTTAAATGGCTTTTCAGAGGTTTAGTGATGATTTACAGTAGATTGAGAGATCAGTTATGAATATTAAAGGAAATTTATTTTAATTTAGTGTGTATGTATGGAGAAGAGTTTGGTTGTAGGACAGTGCTTTTGATAACCCTTCTACATTTATTTGTACTGTATATTGGTTTATCATGGGTGTGTATATAACGTGTGTGTATATATATATATATATATATATATATATATATATATATATATATATATATATATATACTGTATATATATATCTCTCTCTCTCTCTCTCTTTCTCTCTGTCTCTCTGTGTATATATATATACAGTATATATATATAGTTGCATGATGAAGCCACAGTACAAATTCATGGGTGAAGGGTGGGTATCGTGCCTGTGTGGCTTAACCCCTTAATTACCTTTGCGGTTATTATCCGATAAGGTGTTTAAGGGGTTAATTGATATCTGAATGTAATTGCAATGTATTGGCTTGGTTTTGGCTATGTTTTGTGTGGGCAAGAGAAGGAAGGCGCTGGCATCGGACACTTCGTATTGATGAGGTCAGTAGTACTTTATTTATTTGTATATGCTAGTTAATGTTTTTAATAATGGGCAATTAATCTATTATCCATATCTGGATAATAGTTATTTTGCACATTATTGTACTGTAGGTGTTGGGGGGGAGGGTGTATGTATTGAATGTATAGGCCAGGTTTATTTTTTTTACATTCAGGGTTACTTCCGTGGTTTTGCGTGGGACCTCTGGAGACCACCCGCGGGGAATCCTCGGTTATCCTAAAGGGTAGCAGGCTGGTGGTTCCACGGGTGACACATGCGGGGATGATGATGTGTGGTCCCACTTCTGTGGGGGCACCGCGGACCCGTAGTCTGCGGGCATGACGATGTGTGGTCCCACTTTTGTGGGGGCACCTCCGACCCGTAGGTGCGGGGATGATGATGTGTGGTCCCACTTCTGTGGGGGCACCGCGGACCCGTAGTGAGCACCCGTGAGTTCCCCAGACCCCCATGGGAACCACCCGAGGCCCCGCAGACACCTGTGGGTTTGACCCGGGGCTCCCAGACATCCTTGGGCCTACCGTGTGGACCCAATTGTGGCTCACGGTGACCCAAGGAGACCACCTGGGCGCCATGGTGCTGGCAGGATCCACCAGCAGGCCTCCAGAACCTGTGGAATGCTGCTGGTAAACTGTAGGTCTGTCCAGGTGCCCTGCCAGCCCACCGGGGACTAGCGTGGGGCTGCGTTATGGACCCTGAATGTAAAAGAATAAATCTTGTATTTATGGGGGGGGGCACAGGGGGTGGGTAATGTATTTAATAAATAGAATGCTGTTTATTGTGGGGCTGTGCATTGTTTTGATTGCGGGGACTGGGGGTGGGGGGTGGGGTTCCCCAACGGTATGTGGGTAGGCCTCCCTTGTGGGTAGTTAGTGGGTGAGGGTTGAGGGTGGTTAGGCCTCACGGGGTGGGGGGTTAGAGTGGGAGGGTATGTACAGTAGGCGTCCCGAGTGGTGGGTGAGGGCGGGTTAACCCCTTCATGACTGTAGCGGTTAATAACCGCTATGGTGATTAAGGGGTTAGGGGACATTACTTTGAAAGTGTTATTTTTTTTCTCTGTTTTACTGTACAGCAGCGGAGGTTGCCATGGGTAGTGGGTAGTGTATTGAATGTATTTATTGGTTATTATGCCTTAACCCCTTCATTACCTTAGCGGCTATACGCTATGCTAATGAAGCCTCGTTTCTGAACTTTTAATAATATTGTGCAGGAGCAGGGGGTCCCCTGAGATTAGATTTCTGTCTCAGGGAACCCCCTGCTCACTGTACAATATTATTAAAAAGACAGAAATGCTGCTTCTTTACCATAGCGCATAGCCGCTAAGCTAAAGAATGATTCTTTAATGATGTGTGTGTTTTATTCACAGTGTACATGTGCAGGGGGTCTCCGGAGCTGAGGCGCACAGGTTTCAGGTCTGGGGACCCCGTGCCCCCCGAGATACAGGCCCCTTTAGGGAGTGCCGGTATCCCTCTGCTCTGCTTGGTTTACAGGCCGCGGTCACGTGATCGGGGCTTTTAACGCAGAGGGATACCGGCACCCCCTAAAGGGGCCTGTATCTCGGGGGGCACGGGGTCCCCCGACCTGAAACCAACGCGGTTCAGCTCCGGAGACCCCCTGCACATCTACACTATCAATAAAAATGTATTTCAAATGTATTTATTTGTATTTATTTATTTATTTATTGCGGGGATGCTGTGTGTGATTATTTTTTACAATGTTGCTGGTCTTGCGGGTTTGCAGTCTGGCAGCAAAAAGCAGTTTGTACAGTAGTACTGAGTGTGAGATATTTTATTTAAAAATACAGTACAAAAACCGTGCAACACACAACAACATTCAGTATCCTTTGTTTAAGTACAGCAGGTACTATAGGGTAAAACATGTACTGTACAGTACAGCACAATATTACAGTATGGTTTCACTGAAAGTCCTCCCCATTTTCCAGCCATGGCCGATGCCTTGCATGGCGCAAAACGCCATTAATGCAGTCTCTAACGCCTCTCATTACAGGATCTGTAACAGGGTAATAGCGCTGCATTTCTTCCACAATCTTTTTCCTTAAATTGGCAGGAAGGGCATTTTTTTGGCGATTCCCATCATAGTTCACTTTGAACACCCACTCGCAGTACAATGTGTAGGGAACATGGTGTTTAAATATGATCAAGGCATACTTGTGTGGTATACCAGCACTCCTCACCCTATACTTCTCCCTCAGTGCCGGTGGCAGATCGCACAGGGAGATGTCGGGCACTGTTTGTATGCGAGCGGGTGTAAGAGGTCTTTTGGGAGCGGGTGTACTTGAGGCGATGGGCAATGGTAGGGTGTCTGGGAGGAAGCTTTCCTCCGGTAGTGGTCGCCGGGTTGTCTCCTGGCGTGGTCTTGACGGGGTTGTCATGTCCTCCTCAATAGCATAGTACACTGTATCTTCTGGTGGAGGGGGTGTGCTTGGTGATGGAAGGGGGTCGAAGGTACCATGCATCACATCCATGTCACCCCCCTGCTCCAGCGTCGGGGAAACAGGGGCATTAACACCGAGCAAATAATGTATGCCCGCTATGTCTGCCTCTATCTTGTGCATCCGTTGATCCAGCCGCTGCTCCATTTGTAGCATCCGTTGCTCCATATGTAGCACCGACTCCAGAAGCAGATCTAGCTTTGCCAGCACACTAGAATTCCCGGGGAGATCCACACTTAGCCCATTCAGGATCCGGTCCAACGAGCTGCTTGTGCATGGCATCTGGAGATCTGGGGGGATGGGT
This sequence comes from Ascaphus truei, assembly GCF_040206685.1. Lineage (NCBI taxonomy): Eukaryota > Metazoa > Chordata > Amphibia > Anura > Ascaphidae > Ascaphus > Ascaphus truei. The sequence goes on along the minus strand of NC_134484.1, from coordinate 408,447,512 downwards.
GCAACGGAGGATGAGATGGGGGTTCCCTGGAGAGAAGCGGCATCGATGGAGAGTGGAAGAGGTGACCTGGGGATGCCCGGTACAGGAGAAGCTGCAGCGTGGTGGAAGAGGGATGGAGAAGGTGACCGCTGGATTTCCGGGAGAGAAGCAGAGTCGTCCAAGAGCAAAGGAGACAGTGACCCGTTGATTTCAGAGGCAGCAGCATCTTCAGATGGAACCGGAGAAGATGGGGGTGGAGAAGCCGGGCTGACGATTTCCGGGACAGCTACAGCAGAGTCGTCGAAGCTTATGGGAGCAAGTGGTCTGCGGATTCGGTGAGTTGGCTGCCATGCGTCTTGCGTACCGAGCACAGTACCGTATTTCTTCTTCACATAATAAGGCTGACGTGTTTTAAAAGCCTTAGCCTTTGGGGTCAGCAGAAGGTTTTCTTTGTTGGCCTTAGCCTGTCGCTTTGCCTTTGGCTTGGAAACGGTAACTGCCTTTCTCTTTTTCAGTGTGGCAGGCACAGCAGAGGTGAGATGATTCTTTTGTCCATAGAACCGGGGCTGCTCCATGTAAGCGGGAGGCACAATGCAGTATCTGGACAATGGCTCAGATAAAGATCAGCAAGTGGTGGGCTATGCAACGTGTACAACCTTTTATGCATGGCGGCCAGGTACAGGTGTTGAAAGTGGGTGGTCTGTTATGTGAGTCATTAACATATAAATACACCATCCATTTTGTGGATTCACTGCACATTGAATACACATCGACTAAACATCGAATATACATTCTTGTGTTTGTATTTCTTTCTACAGTACTCGCAGCAATGCCTGTTAAGAAGATTTCAAAGGATCTCAGCATGAGAATGAAGGAGATGTACACGAGCGGAAAACGAATTGCAGATATCCAGCGCTGGTTAACTGCTTCTGGCCTCGTTGTGCCATCAAGCACCGTGTGCTATCATGCACAAGGAAAAAACAGAGACCGCAAAAAGGCACCAAAGATAACAAATGCGTAAGTATACTGTATTTATAAAACTTAACCAAAAAAAATATAGAAAACTGTAGTGTACATCTACAGTATACCGTATTTATATAGTATATTTATTATATTACAACAGTATATACTGTAGTGTACTGTATGTGTGGATCAATTTATATTTTTTGTGCAGCAGTATACACTTTTGGTATATTGCAATTCATCTGACAACGAATATACAGTATATGATGTGTATTTATTATGATATAACAACAGTATACCGTATTTATATAGTATATTTATTATATTACAACAGTATATACTGTAGTTTACTGTATGTGTGGTCAATTTATATTTTTTGTGCAGCAGTATACACTTTTGGTATATTGCAATTCATCTGACAACGAATATACAGTATATGATGTGTATTTATTATGATATAACAACAGTATACCGTATTTATATAGTATATTTATTATATTACAACAGTATATACTGTAGTGTACTGTATGTGTGGTCAATTTATATTTTTTGTGCAGCAGTATACACTTTTGGTATATTGCAATTCATCTGACAACAAATATACAGTATATGATGTGTATTTATTATGATATAACAACAGTATACCGTATTTATATAGTATATTTATTATATTACAACAGTATATACTGTAGTGTACTGTATGTGTGGTCAATTTATATTTTTTGTGCAGCAGTATACACTTTTGGTATATTGCAATTCATCTGACAACGAATATACAGTATACAGTATGATGTGTATTTATTATGATATAATAACAGTATATTTATATAGTATATTTATATTACAACAGTACTGTATATTTTGTCTATTTATATTTATAGTACAGCAGTATACATTTTTTGTATATTTATATTTACTGTATATTACAACATTACATGTACAGTATACAGTATACATTTTATATTGCTGCATATTAATAACACAATATAATTTCTTTGCATTGTAGGGAGACTACTCTTCTGGTGGACAGAATAAGTGAGGAGAATGATGAGAGGAGCGCATTAAGGGTTAAAAACACTCTTCAGGAAAACCACAATCTGACTGTATCCGAGAGCAGCATAAAGAAGATGAGACGCAGAATTGGATGGAAATATGGACGTGTGAGGTTAGTAGTGGACAGTACAGGAGGTACTGTACTGTAAAGTAAAAGTGTTGTTTTGCAAACTGTACTGCGCTGTGACGCTAACATTTTTTATTCATTGTCATTACAGAGCGTACCCCATGATACGGGACGCAAACAAAATCAAAAGAGTGCTCCAGGCCCAGGCATGGATCGACAGCGGTGAGACTTTCCAGGATTGCATCTTCACTGATGAGTCTACTGTGTCGCTGGAGAGATTTGCAAGATTTGCGTTCCACAAAAAAGGCCGCATAACTTTGAAGCCGCGGCCAAAACACCCTGTGAAGCTGCATGTGTGGGGTGCCATCTCTAGGCGTGGACCGGGATGCATTGTCGTCTTTGAAGGTACAATTTCTCAAATATAATGCCGCCTAATGCACTGTACTTGACTAGTGTTGCCTTACCATATGCACTGTACTGTACTATTGAGCACTTTTCTTTTCTTGCTATAGGAATCATGAATAAAGATTTCTTCCAAGACAACATTGTGCCCGTGATAGTGCGATACATCACACAAGACTTTCCCAATGGTCATCGCTTTTACCAGGACAATGATCCCAAGCACACCGCGTCGACGGCGCATATCCTTGAGCGCGGCATCAACTGGGTGAAGACGCCAGCGGAGTAAGTGCAGTAGACCGTGTCCCATTTATGTTCCCCACTGTTTGTACTGTGTACTGTATCTCTTAAACTAATTGTCCTTTCTTTCCAATCACAGATCGCCAGACTTCAATCCGATCGAAATGGTCTGGCATCAGCTGAAGGACCACATCCGTAAAGTGGCGAAACCCTCCAAGAAGGACGAGTTGTATAAAGCCATAATGAGTTTTTGGAACGATGTACTCACCGAGGAACGATGCAATAAATATATAGACCATATTGCCACTGTGTTGCCCATTGTCATCGCGCGCAATGGACAAGCATCAGGAAAGTAGTACAGTGCTGTAGTATTGTACAGTAGGTACACTATGATACAGGTAAGTATGGCACAGATTTTAGCTTTCCCAATAGTCAGAGTATACAGTAGTTCCAGTATACAGTACATTAGAATAGTTTGACATACTACAGTAACTGCCTACTAACTGCTCCATTTTTTTCTTTCCAGAGAAAGCTGCACCAGCCACCTACTGTACAGTAGTTCTACCATAATACAGTACGCACATACAGTACAGTACAGTAACTGAACAAAGTTTTTGTTTTCTTGTCATTCCAGGAAAAAGGGTGCACCAGGGGGGAGGGGGGGCCTTGTGTTCGTCAAATCTGCTTGTGCAGTCAAATGTACAGTATATAAACAGCAGTAATGATGTACACAAAACCTCTCCTCTCTCAATGAACTACTGTACCGCAGACACAATGAGGATACTGTTACAGTATGAAGGGAAAAAGAACAGGATGGGTTATTTAACATTACAGTATACTGTGCAATATTTATACTGTATATTTATATATACTGTATTTTTATTCTAAAGGTATTCGAGAATGTACTCTACTGTATGAGGACCTGGTGACTTTCAACCCTCTCAGACCCACAGAAAGGATTATTTCACATCACTGTATATTTATCCTGTATATTTTCAGTAATTTAGAAGCAGTGGCTGTTCTGAACAGCCCAGGGCCAGATTAACAAAACAATGGCTTGGATTGGATTAGCCAGACGATTGATGCTTGGCCAGGGAGGGATTAAAAACTCTAAGGGAGGGGGTGGGTGGTGTAGCTGTAGGATTGTACTGTGTCAGTATTTCCAACGCCAGGTCACCCTAATAATTGCATGAATAAACCCCCAAAGACAAGGCCCAAATATACTAGTACAGTATACTGTACAGTACTGTAAAGTATGTATTATTGTGTGTTGATGTTTTGAATTGCTGTTAACTTGAAAAGTTTCACCATTGTATTGTACTGTATTTGTAAATAAAAGTATTTTGTGGCGACTTCAGCAATAAAAGAACTGGTTAATTTATCTCACATAAAGTACGTGAATACGACCGCAATCACCATTGTACAGTAAATGGGTGCATAGGATGGAACGACAGGTGCTAAAGGGGTATAAATATGATACTGTATTTATCAGTATTGATCAAAGAGAGTTGATCAGAAGGATTCCCCTTATAAAGTATACAGCACTCTATTGTCATTCATACAGTACAGTATACTGTAGTAAAAGGTAGACAACACATGGTCTTGCAGTACAGTATACTGTATTACTAAAAATCTGTCAGGTTGACCAGAATCACTGCGGATATCGGAAAATAATACAATTGTATTAATTCTACGTACTGTATATAAGGGGAATCCTTCTGATCAACTCTCTTTGATCAACACTGATAAATACAGTAATTTATCTCACACTCAGTACTACAAACTGCTTTTTGCTTGCAATAAACAAACAAACAGGGAAATTGTCCAGGTGGTGTGGATACAGGTTAATGCCCCTGTCTGATAGGACAGACTCGGGCAAGAATGGCCTGTGAGAGGTGAATATCCAGAATGGTAGCTGGGATGGAAAGCGCTACCAACTGTGCAGGTATTGAAGTGTGTAGAAATGGGAAGGTGCCGTAGGCATCAAATGTGGAAAGCGCTCACCCAGACTTCAAACACTTTGCGCTTTTTGCTTGCAGACTGCAAAGCCGCAAGACCAGCAACATTGTAAAAAAAGAGCAAAAAAAGAGCAATGAGCGCGAAATTGGCGTGGGAACTTCTGTTCTAGGGCCCCTAGAAATAATATTCTTTATTTTATTTATAAACTCACATTTATATATAAAGTATATATTTATTTCTCTTCATGTATTTATTTAGATTTATTTATTAATTGTGGAGCTGCTGTGCGTGAGGGGCCATGGCCAGGATGGGGGGGGGGGGTAACGGTACAGTATGTGGGTAGGGGGTGAGGGTGGTTAGACCTCACAGTACATTATGCACATTGGGCCCCCCCCTCCCCACATTTACATACTGTACACTGCACGACATCAATGCAGGGAGGATTTACCAATGCAGGGAGGGTTTACCAATGCAGGTAAGGCTTTAGGCCTTTATATCTCTCTCCCTTCATTGTAATCTGTTTAACACAAACATTAGGGGGGAAGGGGCTTTAGGCCTTTATATCTCTCTCCCTTCATTGTAATCTGTTTAACACAAACATTAGGGGGGAAGGGGCTTTAGGCCTTTATATCTCTCTCCCTTCAGTGTAATCTGCTTAACAGAAACATTAGGGGGGAAGGGGCTTTAGGCCTTTATATCTCTCTCCCTTCATTGTAATCTGTTTAACACAAACATTAGGGGGGGAAGGGGCTTTAGGCCTTTATATCTCTGTCCCTTCAGTGTAATCTGCTTAACAGAAACATTAGGGGGGAGGGGGCTTTAAACAATGCTGTGTATAATGTATAAGGTTTTTTACAATTAGATAGATGTAATCCTTGGTATTGTAAGGGTTAGTTTGGTTTTAAATTGTCTTTTCTGGTTGGTACTTACAGTATATATTGATTTTGGTTTACTTGATTGGTTAAAATACTGTAGTTGACTTGTTTGGAAGTGTTTGTACAGTATTTACTGGTAGAGTAGCTTGCAATTATATTGTTAACATTCATTTGCAGAATGTACAGTACTGTATATGGTGCATAGATTTAATGCTATGCATCATTTACAGTATACAATGTACTGTAAATGCAATGTACTGTGTGGATTGTAATGTTATGTTTTATACTGTATGCTATTCATTAACTTCATTGCTCTACACATCTAGGGATTTCATTCCACCTTACCACCTTTCCTACACATGATTTGTGCTGTAGGCATTGGTTATATCACTGTATGCTAATGCAGATGTGTGATGCTTTGAGACTGTCATTTATACTTTGACAAGTCTACCTTTTGGTGTGTAGTGTGCATTATCCTTAGCGTTGTATACAGTAGGTGCCTTTGAACCCAGTAACCTATTGTGATTCACTTTGATTCTCCCTAGTGTTTTTTGAGTCACTATCCTTTTCATGTTTAGGGTTGACAGTGTGTGTCGTTCCCTAGTACTGTTCATTAGTGTTTAAGGGTCCATGCCTCTTTTTTAAGTGTTTTTAAATCATGTACTGTTTATTCATCCCTTTTTGCACTGTGTCAAATAAATAAACAAATATATCAATTGCATACCTGAGTGCTCCCATACGGGTTACTTTTTTCTCTTTTCACTCACATACAGTATGTATGTATATATATATATATATATATATATATATATATATATATATATATATATATATATACTGTATATATATATATATATATATATATATATATATATATATATACAAATATAGCTGTATGATATATATATATATATATACTCTATATATATATATACACAGTGTATATATGTACAGTATACTGTATATATATATATATATATATACAGTGTATATACAGTATATATACAAAGTATATACTGTACAGTATATATTTATTTCTCTTCATGTCTTTATTTATTTATTTATTTAGATTTATTTATTAATTGTGGGGCTGCTGTGCGTGAATTTTTTTTATTGGGGGTGAGGGGGGTGTTTGGCCCTTGGTGTGAGTTTACGACTTGCAGCAGCAGCAGCACAATTAATAAATAAATCTAAATAAATAAATAAATAAATAAATGACAATAAATACATTTGAAATACATTTTTATTGATAGTGTACATGTGCAGGGGGTCTCCGGAGCTGAAGCGCACAGGTTTCAGGTCTGGGGACCCCGTGCCCCCCGAGGTACAGGCCCCTTTAGGGGGTGCCGGTATCCCTCTGCTCTGCTTTGTTTACAGGCCGCGATCACGTGATCGGGACCTTTAAACGCAGAGCACTCAGCACTCAGAAACACAGGCCAGGCAGATTTAACACACACACACACAATAGGGGGAGGTTTTTTTTACATAGCTTGCAGGGAAGCTTAACGCACACACACAATAGGGGTATAGGGGGAGGGGTTTTTACATAGATTAGAGAGAAGGCAGGGCGTTTTAAAAGCGAGAATAGGGGGAGGGGGATTTACATAGATTAGAGAGAAGGCAGGGAGTTTTAACACAGACGTGAAAAATATGTATTGAATGTATTAATTGTTTATTATGCCTTAACCCCTTCATTGCCTTAGCGGCTATCCGCTATGGTAATGACGCAGCATTTTCCGTATTTTTAATAATATTGATCAGGAGCAGGGGGGGGGGGTTCCCTGAGCATTAATTTCTGGCTCAGGGAACCCCCTGCTCACTTTACAATATTATTAAAATAATGCTTCTTTACCATAGCGCATAGACGCTAAGGTAAAGAACGAGTGTTTATTTATACTGTATATTGTATGTGTTTTATTGATAGTGTACATGTGCAGAGGGTCTCCAGAGCAGAAGCGCACAGGTTTCAGGTCTGGGGACCCCGTGCCCCCCGAGATACAGGCCCCTTTAGGGGGTGCCGGTATCCCTTTGCTCTGCTTGGTTTACAGGCCGCGGTCACGTGATCGGGACCTTTAAACGCAGAAGGATACCGGCACCCCCTAAAGGGGCCTGTATCTCGGGGGGCACGGGGTCCCCAGACCTAAAACCAACGCGGTTCAGCTCCGGAGACCCCCTGCACATCTACACTATCAATAAAAATGTATTTCAAATGTATTTATTGTCATTTATTTATTTATTTTTTGGCGGCTGCTGTGTGTATTTTATTGTTGTGGGTTGCGGGAGGGTGGGTGAATGGGGTATTCGCCCCAACGATGGTTGGGGAGGGCTTGCGGGGGGGGGGGGTAGCGGGAGGGCTTAACCCCTTCATGACCGTAGCGGTATTAACTGCTACGGTCGTGAAGGGGTTAAGTGCACCCGCAACCCCCCCCCCCCCTCCCGCAAGTCCTAAACTCACTCCAAGGGCCAAATACCCCCCTCACCCATCCCCACTACACACAATAAAGCGGGCACGGTGGGTTAACCCCTTCATTGCCTTAGCGGCTATCCGCTATGGTAATGACGCAGCATTTTCCGTATTTTTAATAATATTGATCAGGAGCAGGGGGGGGGGGGTTCCCTGAGCATTAATTTCTGGCTCAGGGAACCCCCTGCTCACTTTACAATATTATTAAAATAATGCTTCTTTACCATAGCGCATAGACGCTAAGGTAAAGAACGAGTGTTTATTTATACTGTATATTGTATGTGTTTTATCGATAGTGTACATGTGCAGAGGGTCTCCAGAGCAGAAGCGCACAGGTTTCAGGTCTGGGGACCCCGTGCCCCCCGAGATACAGGCCCCTTTAGGGGGTGCCGGTATCCCTCTGCTCTGCTTGGTTTACAGGCCGCGGTCACGTGATCGGGACCTTTAAACGCAGAGGGATACCGGCACCCCCTAAAGGGGCCTGTATCTTGGGGGGCACGGGGTCCCCAGACCTAAAACCAACGCGGTTCAGCTCCGGAGACCCCCTGCACATCTACACTATCAATAAAAATGTATTTCAAATGTATTTATTGTCATTTATTTATTTATTTTTTGGCGGCTGCTGTGTGTATTTTTTTAATAATATTGATCAGGAGCAGGGGGGGGGGGGTTCCCTGAGCATTAATTTCTGGCTCAGGGAGCCCCCTGCTCACTGTACAATATTATTAAATCTCTCTCTGCTGCAAACACATCTCGCCCCCAGTACAGTATATGCAGTAATTTACTGAACATGTACTGTAGAATAAATGCATAGTTTTATTTATTCGGGTTTATTACACAGTATACTGTTCGGCTGGAAAACATCAGCATACTGTACTGTACAGCACAATATTATCCATCGAAATCCCCCCATTAGCCGTTTTCTTTTCTGAGGAAAAACAAAATGAAAAGTTTTAATGTACAGTAATTGCCCCCTAAAGAAGTACCCAGCCAGCCCCACCAAAATAATAGTACTCACCATACTGTATTACTGAATTTCCCATTCAGCTTGCGCCGGCGCCGGCCCACTTCCAGTCCAGCTTTCATCATCACCCACGTCGATAGTTTGCAGAGGGACTAGCCCACCTGTAGTCAGCGGGAAATCGCTTAGGTACATGCAAGCTTCATCAAAACTGGCTGCGAAATCCATCTCAGGGTTGTCACCGATGGCGAGGGCATCATGATAAGCTGGTGCTGCTGCTGGTTCTGGTTCTGGTTCTGGCGCATTGCTTGGCAGGGACTGTCGCTTCTTATTTCGTTTTAACACGACCCTTCGCCTTTTGCCGCCTCCATTATCATAGATACGGGAAAAACCCGGTGCCACACACCAATACCCTCCAACAAATTGGGGCTCAATACGGTGAAAACAGGGGTCACTACATAACCTTTTCCTTATTGCGCGCTTCCACAAATGAGGAGTTGGCGAAAATCTGTAAAAGTCATAATTTTCGATAAAATACTGATAAATTTGAACAACTGTTGCCATCATATCCTCTGTTGCATTAATAGCGGCCCATATCAAATAAGCATAACTTCTGTCAGGTTTTTGGAAAGCGGGCTCCACTTGAACACTCATGTCTCTGTAGAATACTGTAGTGTAAGCGAAAATGATCTTTGTCTTTATTTACTGTAATACAGTACTGTATGTAAAACCTAAATTGATACATTTTTTGCAACTCTTCCTTCAGTCTCAAGGACAAGTTACAATACTGTAGCATACTGTACTGGGATAAAGTATCTTTTTTGGTACAGTAAACGAAACAACTTGCAAAGTCCACATATTACTTAAGTCATGAGTTTATGCCATCTGGTGGACAAACGAAACATTGCCGCCTAGTAAATTCTTCTGGTTATCATGAGTTTATGCCATCTGGTGGACAAACGAAACATTGCCGCCTAGTAAATTCTTCTGGTTATCATTTAACAGATCAGATCCCCCGTCAGCCAGGCATGAACCGTGGCTGGGAAGGCAAACGCAACGCAGCATGCAAGAGGTGAGCAGCGGCGGATTCCAAGTATCTGCCAGGTACAAATCGGGCATTTGCTCGAATAAAGTGTGTCGGTGCAGTACTGGAATTATGTGACCAGTTTCCAGATGTATTTTCTGAGCTGCCAGGTCAGACTGATTTAGTGTCCCATAGGATTGAGACGGAACCTGACGTAAAAGTACAGTCCCGTCCCTACAGATTGCCAGAGTGCCGAAAAGACCTTGTAGAGAGGGAGATAATAGACATGTTGGAATTGTAGCCCTATAGTGTTGGTCCCTAAACCAGATGGGAAGGTGAGGTTTTGCACGGACCTCCGAAAGGTAAATGCCGTATCCAGATTCGATGCATACCCAATGCCAAGGGTGGATGAATTGCTTGAATCCCTTGGTAAAGCAGAGTATATCTCCACCCTAGACCTCACTGAAGGATATTGGCAGATACCTTTAAGGAGGAATCCAAATGCAAAACTGCCTTTGCCACCCTTCTCGGTTTATACCAATTCGTCACTATGCCGTTTGGGTTACATGGGGCTCCAGTCACGTTCCAAAGATTAGTGGACAAAGTACTACGGCCCCATAGGGCATATGCCGCTGCCTACTTGGATGACATTGTCATCTATAGTAGGCACTGGCAGTCCCATATAAAAAGGCAGTCTTAACGTCCTTAGGGAAGCAGGGCTCACTGCCAATCCAAAAAAATGTGCCCTGGGTTAAGCCACTACAAAATATTTGGGCTATGCCATTGGGGGAGGGATAGTAAGACCACTCGCCAGCAAGGTGGCCGCCATAAAGGAAGTCCCAAACACACAGACAAAGATGCAGGTCCGCTCCCTTTTGGGGTTAGCGGGGTACTACAGGCGGTTTATATCAAATTTCTCAGAGATTACAGCACCACTAACAGATTTGACAAAAAAAGAGTGCCCCGACCCAAGTTAGATGGTCTTGGGAGTGCCAAAGCACTTGTGATATGTTAAAGAAGTATCTCTCAGAGGGCCCCGCTTTTCGGAGCCCAACTTTTAAGGAGCCGTTCATAATTCAGACGGATGCCTCCGAGGTAGGACTCGGAGCAGTGCTGTCCCAACAATTTGAAGGTGTTGAACACCCCATATTGTTCATTAGTCGGAAGCTATTCCCAAAGGAAAAGAGGTACTCTGTCATTGAGAAGGAGTGCCTCGATGTAATATGGGCAATTGGCCTTGAGGCATTATATCACTGACCACGCACTTTAACCTGAAACTACATTTGTGGACTATTGTCTCACCTCGCCTACAGGCCTTCCTGCCACACTCCCCCTGGTGGAATCTCGGTCAACCCCGCGGTGAGATGAAATAGGTCACCATATCCCTCCTGGGCCGAGACCGGTATTTCAGTAGGTAGCACTTTGGTTGCACTTTGCAGGTCATGGACTTAGGGTTGGATCTCTTGGGCTTTGGGCAGTCCTGAGAGTAGTGACCCTCCTGTCCACAATTGAAGCACCTGCTATCTTGGTTCGCACCAGTACTGGAGGTAGGAGTCTCTCTCCGGGTCATCCAGAGGCAGACATCCTCCGAGAGCAATTGTCCTCTGCACTTTCTTCCTCCTTGGCCTTTGGGGCCCTTTCGACTCCTCTTTGTGGGACTCCTTATGTTTCTTGGGAGTATGTAAGCAAGTAAATCTTTGTGCCCTTTCACTAGTCCTAGTAGCTCCTCAAATGTAGGTGAAGCAGGGAACACCTGATCATGATGACTAGATGATGCATAGGTGTAGCCCCTCAGAGGAATTGCTTGCGGCGATATTCATCCACTGTGGTGGTTGGAATTATATTGTGGGTCAGTAGCTTACATAGGACCAGCTAGATCTGTTGTATGAAGGTGGACAGGTCTTCCCCTTCCTTCTGTTTGAGGCCATAGAACTTGGACTATAGTTCGCTCTCTTCTTCTTCTATGCCGTAAACTCGTATCAATAGGTCCAAGATCCTCTGGGCCGAGATATCGGTGTTCTGATCTTGGTGCATGCTCAATATCGTGGAGGCTGGGGGTCGGAGACTCTCCATTATCCGTTGCTGCTTCACGGCCTCGGTGCAGGACCATTCTTCCAGCACCTTAAGGGTGTGTTCCTTCAGGTCTCAAATTCTTCTTCCCCGACGGGAGTGGGCGACATGCCAGAGAAGGCTTTGAGCTTCCAATAGTTCTGGGACTGGGAGAACATGGTTAGGGCTTCTACTAATTTGGGTAGAGTTACTCCCAAGTCGGAGCCGCCAGTGGACAGGCGACTGTGAGGTTCGAGTCTTGGGCTAGGTGCCAGTGCAGGGCTACTCTCATACTGGCTGGGGGTACTGTAGCTGACGGGTGTGGAGTTTCGACTCGGCGGGATGCCTCTAGCATGGCATTTGGAGTGAAGGTTACACTGGGTAGGGGTAAGTCCACCCTGGTTGGTGTACTCAAGGCCAGGGCTGTAGTCCTCCCTTCCCTGTGGATGTAGGAGGAGCGCTACCAACCGGGAGGTAAGGGGACAAGGGGGACCCAGCGGGGACCTGGCTACAATAGTTTTCTGTTTTATGTTTCTCTGTCAACTTGGCGTATCTTTTAAAAAAATTTACCACAGAATACTAGTGCAGAATGCGGCATTTTAAAAACAGTAGAAATACATGTCATAAATATGTTTCAGGCAGAAAAAAAAACAACTAATTTTTTGGATGCAACTGATGCGGCGCACATGTACCTTTTGATACAGGTGCGCCGAAAAGTATTCTAACACTTTCCTTAAACTTGCCTTGGAAAATCTGGGGCTATAATCAACAAGATCCAGGTGCATGCTGCATTCATGCTGCAAACATTTCAGTGACATTTCTGCAGAGACTAATTGCCCATCGGATTAACACAGCAGGGGTCCCTGGCAGTCCCATTCAAACTGAATGGGACTGCCAGGGACCCCCGCTGTTAATCCGATGGGCCATTAGTCTGTCTGCAGAAATGTTGCAGCATGTACCCAGCATGTTTTCAGCATGTACCCAGTATGTACCTGGGTCTTGTTGGTGATTGCCCCAGATTGGTTTTAGAATACTCGTCGGCACTACAGTACATATAGCTCTACAGTATATCTTTGGGTTTCTAGGATATTCTGTGCGTATTGAAGAACAGTGGCCTCCATTGAATAAAAGTGAAGGATTCATTTCGCAAAAAAACTCTATGTTTTCTGATGGCAATATACATTATGGTATTCCAAGGTGTACACGGGGTTCATTCTACCACTGGATTTGCCTGAAAATAGATAGTAAATAATAATATGGTCCAATTTCTGCGCCATCTTCACAAAGGTTTACTTCTCCCTCTAGATTAAACTGAGTACACTCAATAATAGAAATTATATAATGTTATATATAATTCAGAATTGATTTACTCTACATATGTGATATGTATACAAATGTAGCAAGACTTATTGTGCGCATGGCCGCTGCCACCCGCAGTCCCACGATCATGGCCTGGACAGCTTAATGCTGCGAGGGGTCCGATCGAAAAGCATGGACCCCCCGCAGCGCGATCTTGGCCGACACTGTCCCCAGCGCCACAGACTTTTGCTTGTTTGTCCTTGGTGCTGGGGATAGTGAATCTTACTAAATCTGTATCTGTGATATCTGATATGTATGCCCCACCAGTCTGCTGTTAATAGGAAACAGGATGCCACACTAATGTGCTCTACATAGATATCTGTCCACCACACCCAAAATCCTCTCCCCAAAATGGTGACAAGCAGTTAGTCAGTGGACTAACTGACTGTGAAGCGATATGTACATTAATGGTGCTATACAAATAAAGACATACAATACAATACAACTACATTTACAACTATTCCCAATATAATGTCCTACTAAACCAGAGGCAACACAACATTCTAGCACTAAACCAAGGGTCCTCTTAGTTGATTAGATTACTGTCTTCTTAATTAGTGTTGCAACAAATACCTTCAAAAAGATAACCTAAACACATGCAACAAATACCTGAATTGATTTGAAATAGCTCTAGCCATGCCATCTGTGGCTACTATTCTGCCCTACTCCTGGCAGTAAACCCTGGTACATCAAGTTGACAGTAGTTGCTATGGGGTTTTACCCTTCAAGGAGCCGCACTTGAGTGACAGCAGGAGGCGGTGAAATCCGGTCTTAGCTTGTCCAATCATGGGACAGACAGGGTACACTCTTCCTGGCTGTACTTAAAGACAATACCGCCCAAAAGTTAGGTAGTTGTTCCTTCCCTCTGAGGAAGGCAGGTCACACGACTGGGATCCGGAGGTTGGGGCCTACCCATGTGCTCTTCCCTGCGGGGAGGAGTGAGTGTGAACCATACCTCTGCCTCCACTAGGGAGGTGGGGGAGAGCTAGGACAGCTACTTGGCCTGTAGTGGCGGTCCAGGGACCATCTCCAGTGAGAGCTGATCTAAAGAGACTGTATCCGGCAGAAGACTGCTGAGTAGCTGTTGTGTTACTGCAAAGTGTGTAGTAATAAACCGTTCCTGTTTGCAATATACCTCCGGCCTGGTGTGGGATCTAACTGGGGGAGAGGTACAAGTTCTACGGTGGGAGATCATCACCATATTTCTGGAGCCTACGGCAGATGGAGGTGCTGCACTGCAATGTATTATGTGGGGTATGAACCCCAGAAGCCTGTTCCTGTGTCCTCAAGTCATCGCGGACGACTCAGCCCTCCTGTTGCCAGCAGGTATATGCACCATACACCCTGTAATGGCCCCTATCTGCGAGTGGATGGGGGAAACACCGTTACATAGCTACTAAAGAAAAACATACCCCCACTCTACAATGCAAATGTTTTAAAACAATATGAAAGTGTAGTAAAGTGTTGCAAATCATAAATATACTATAGTAAAATATAGTAAATAGAAAACTCTATTCCTGTTGTTTGTGCCAAAATACCCTAAACTCATCTCACAAAGGCTAGAGAAATAAAATATGCTTATTTCACATTGGTGCATTTTCTTACCTAGTCTAGTAGACCACAAGTATAGTTAGTTTATTGCTCCTCTACACATACAGTACGCAGATATTTCTCATTTGGAATCATTGTCCTTGAAGAAATGGCTCAATTCTGGGAAGTGACCCTTTTCATCCGAGTTGCTTCAAGAGCAATAATCTACTCTTGAAATTATTTCTCGCCCATTATACTTAATGGAGCCAAAAGTAGAATTTCTCTTATTGAACTAAACCTTGTTAAAGAACGAATTACATTAATAAAATAGTTGTAGGTTTAACAATACATTCAAGTTCCAGCACTTTATGGTAAATTCCACTATACACATATATTTTCCGTGAGTGCTGTAAAATCAATTTTTAACAAGCATACCAAAGCAGATACTGTTAGAAAAACTGTACCACACATCATAGACTGAGCTATATGAAAAATGAAAAGCCATTATTTTAAATATAACTACAGTAAGCACGTAGGGCTAGATTCACAAAATGTCAATATTGAATTTTTCTTTGCCATATCCGGAGATATTGGCAATTTGTCTTAGCGACCTATTTACTAAAGCCATATTACCATTGGTAAAGCAGTAATAAGAGCTTTTTTTCTTTTACCGTGGTGATACAGTAGGGTTGTGCTATTTTTAGCATGGTGCATGTAAATGAGTAATTATAGCAACATTACTTATTCAAATGCTATTCACTAACGTATCGTTATGTGCTAACAGGGCTGTTCAAAGCTCAGAAATTATGCGTTATGTAGCTGTTTTCAGCCGTAACGAGTTCTTCCGTTTATTATAATGGATGTTAGTGCTAATGATATGCAAAAGAGGTGTTCTCTCTAACGCATGTCCCCAGAGCTCCATTACATTTAACGCAGGAATGAAACATAACGTTAGTTAGGTTATAGCAAACCTGGCGTTCCTCACATCCAGGCTCTGAAATAGGTCTTTTACAGGGTCTGGATAAGTGTTAGGCCTGTAATATAGAGTGCGCGGTTGCGCTACTGTGCGAGCATCAATTACAATTGACTATGGGAGGCTGACGTTGATACAGTCGAGACGCGCTCACGGCTGTGAGCGGTGGCGCGGCAGACCAAAGAAAGTACAAGAGAATTGTATTTTCACGCTGTCGCCGTGCCACGTGATGCTATGAACCAATCACTGCGTGGCCTAGCTCTGTGACATCATAGACATGCCCCTTAGCCACGTGCGTCACCGATTACCCTCCAGAAACGAAATGCCCGTGCCACGTGCACGCGCAACCCCGTGCGCGCCCGCTCACGCACCAGCTCGCTCTATATTACAGGCCTAAGACCACAGTTAGGTTGGATTTAACCATCATATTGCTATGAACAGGGTTCTTTTCCTCTCTTGTCTTCTCTCACTTTAATTAAACAACTAATCAGAGACCTGATAGAAGTAACGCCATCTTTGGGTATGACAGACTTAACGCCATGTTATTAGAAGCTAATGCAAGGTAGTGCTGCTAACTTCATATGGCGTTAAGTGTATGATAATGATATAACTAACAACCATTGTTTTTGCATGTATTTAGCTTTGTGGATACCCATTACACCCAGGGCAACAAATGGACATTAACTATTTGGGTAACGTCACGTTAGTTTCCTGGATTTAACGGACTTCTGAACATCTACCCATAGTGGTTAATCCAATCCCTACTTTTACATCCCTATCACTAACTGTAGTTGAAACCATAGCATCTCCATGGTATAAAGGCTCCTGTGGGTTACAAAATCATGTTATAATGTAACAGTGACAAAGGGGATGTATCTGAGAAACTTGCCACTTGTTACAGAATAAAATATATAACTACAGAAAATAAAAAAGATATATTTATTACCATTATACACAGACATCTCTAATTACTAATACTAAACCTACAGTATATCCCTATCACTAATACGTATGTAACGGTTTTTCTGGACCTGCCTGACCCACCCAATCTCACATTGGCCCCTGTGGTCTAACCAGTCCCCATTACATGGTCGTGTCTGGTGGTGCACCTGTTGGCAACAGGGTTCCTGAGTCTCCCGCATGATGTTGTGTGGGGAATGTCAACCCATACATTCAGCTGAGGTAGTGTGCTTGAGTCCTGCCTACATACAGTGCAGCGCCTCCACCTCATCAGGATCTCTGCGTCCGCAAGGAGATGGTTCTGATGAGGAACTCCTATGTGGTGCCTTCCTCTGTAGAGTAACTTCACACTCACACATGGGGGTTCTTGTGAACAAGGGCATCTTTATTGATTGATGGTATAGGCAGACAGCCCCTCGCAGCAAACAGCTTAGCCGCTCATCTTCTTCTGTACTGTCCTTTCAGAAGATCTATCTGCCCTCCCAATGGAGTTGGATCACCTCTTCCCTTAGGGAGATCACCACCTGTGCCAGGTCCCTGGACACAGTGTAGGCCCTGCCAGCCTTACTGCTGCAGATCAGACTATTTGCTGTAGAATCAGTCTTGATTATCACACTTGACCTTGAACATAGACTTGCACCCTAACTTTGGGCAGTGCTGTGCCTTATATACCAAGGGAATAGCTCCACCTCCTGTGTAACTAACAATGGACACAAGGTCTGTTACCACTCCCTTCATGTACATATGAAACCTCACCAGGGTGTGAGGGCAAACCTCCATGATTGATGCTGGCAACCCTGTATACTTACCAGGCTTACTGCCAGCATAAGAGAGAACTGTAAACCATTTTTAAGACATGGATAGATTCTCCCCCTGGTGAATCCCAACGACCCGTCTGGGACTTTAATTTGGTAGACCTTCTTCCAGGAAGCACTGCAAAACATAATAACATCATTACACAAATTTATCATACAGTTCTCATGATAATTTAACAGTTACAGCGCCTGCTGTCCAGCAGTTGGCACTGTTTTTAAAGCGGACCCCATATCCTCTGTACCTAATAATAGTGCCTAGGGTCTGGCTTCTTTACCTCCCGGCCAGAATTATCTTTAACTGTTACGCTGTACTCCCGGGGTAACCCATTCTCCGGGCGGTTCTCTACCCGATGCATGTATACATTGCGCCCAATGCTCCATACCCTCATTAATTGAGAAATTCTCTCCTCCGTCTTGTGTGCAGAGCACCCTCCACTTTTGGTCAGGATATACTCCTCTATGGTCTCTCTCAACCACCCATGCCTTTGGTCCTCTATTTCCTGCATTAGAGGTTCAGGGACATAAGGGTATTTCAACCCGTGGGATTTTTTGTATCGGGTCACTATAGCCCTTTCAGCCCTGCTTGTCCAAATCAGCCTGGCGTTGCCTGCCTTACCTGGCAGCACCCATGATAAGGGTTCAGCTGGTTCTACGGGGTCCCGTAACCTGTCTGGTCCCTTGGGATCTACTACCCCCGAACTGATATCATACCACCTCAGTCTCAGTTCCTCTTGACGGGCCTCCTCTGTGAATTCCCCTGGTGCCCACCAGTAATCCACAACCCCTTCTTGTCTTAGGATAAACCTGGTGCGATCTAGCCAGGCCTCATATCCTTCAAAATTGGGGTCCCACCTCCTGGTTTCCCTAACCGCTTCTGGTACTGCTACGGTGCCTTCACCTTCCTCTAACTCTCCCCCTGAGGATATCCCTTAGGTACCGGTTGATCTTGAGTGTGACCCCAACCTTTTGGGCCTACTGGTGACCTTGACACTAATAGAACTAGGGCAATCACTTGAACCAGATATCTGTCGCACATATCTTCCCCCTCCCGACCCATCATCAGACGTGAAGCATTCCCCATAGTCCAAGTTCTCCCCAGTCCTTTCATCGGAGGTGGCTCGGGACTCCCCAGACAACCCTTGGCTCGACTGGAACCCGTAGGAGAAAGTGATAGGGGCTTTAACTATGGGCGGGGGTTGGGCGTAGGTATATGCGGCCGGCATCCGCGGGGCTACGACCTGCATTTGGGCGCTACCTTGCCCGGTGCCATCGGACTGGCCTCCCGGTTCTCCCGTCTCGCTGCTCCCAGGCTTCCGCAGGGCCTGACAGCTTCTCTCAGATCCAGGCGATCTGGTACAGCTACTCGGTCGCGAGGACGCTGCCATCTTCCATCCGGCTCCGCTGTGCCCACCGGAAGTGACATCATGGATCTCGCGGGACTCGCCGCCGCCATCTTGCGTTGGGTTCCCAACCGGAACCTCTTCCTCCAGAACGACATGCGCCGCCGGAAGTGATGGTTCTACTCTCCGCTCGGGCCCGGACTAGGCCTTTCTCCGCCGTTGCCACCACCGGCGCCTGGGGAGGACAAGGATGTCGCTTACCGCTCCGTCGGCTCGGGATAGTTCCTTCTCCGCCATCCGCTCCGCCAGTCACCACGGCCGTGGGACTCCGCCTCTTGTGTTGCATCTGCACCGGCGACACGAGGCTCCACTCCGCCGTGACACAGGTAAGTGCCGGTTCTTTTGCAGCACCGCTGTAGTGGTCCGCCGGTTGGCGCGTCACCACCGGGGTCGGGGTCGCTTGCTCCTCATCCGAGGAGTCGAGCTCCGACTCAGGGAATGGCACACCCGTCGGGGACCGCTGGTGAGGCTCTCAGCTACCACCTCTTTTACAGGCCCCTTTCTCCTCCGGCTTCGTCTTTATCATGAGGAGCGATCCCCATGCTCTGGGATCCACGGGTTCCTTCCAGGCCGCACACAGGGCTTCAGCCGTCAGCATGGCTGTGTCCGCTCCCGCCTCCACGGTCTGACCGGGCACAAATGGTTGTACAGCCCATAAATAATGGATGCCGCATTGCGGGCATCTGGACAAGGTACTGACAGGACCACCCGGCAGCCGACACTGCATGCACAGACATTTGACCGTCTCCTTACCCCCAGCTCGGAGCACCAGAAGGCCTCCTGGAGCCGAATAGGGGTGGGCAGAAATGTCCAAATTTTCTTCACTTTTGCAGGCCATGTTATTCACAGGAGACACTTTTTGCAGTGGTCTTCCTAGTAGATCAGTTCCTCTCAACTGAAGGGCAGGGGCTGGTTTGTTAACTCCTCCCTCTGCCAGCTCCATCCTCATTTGACAAAGCTGGAAACCACTCCCCATGGTTGATATTAGAGGAGGGTCCCACAAGTTCACAGGGTGACCCAGCACTGGGGCTGAACTTGTTACTGTCCATGAGGGCGTGGCCACAGCTTTCGTGCCAGACCTCCCATCAGGGTTGGGGTTTCCTTTTGGCGCTACTCCCGGCCAACTCTCTGCAACTTTTGCTTTTGCAGCATTTTCTGCACTCAGCCCACGCGGTCTCCCAGGGAAGCAGGAACCGCCATCTT
This sequence comes from Ascaphus truei, assembly GCF_040206685.1. Classification (NCBI taxonomy): domain Eukaryota; kingdom Metazoa; phylum Chordata; class Amphibia; order Anura; family Ascaphidae; genus Ascaphus; species Ascaphus truei. The sequence continues at coordinate 408,427,239 of NC_134484.1, read as the reverse complement.
AGCTTACATTGCCAATCACTTTAGCGACTGAGATGCTCTTTGTGTATTGCTCGCTGTCTGGCAAGCAGATTCTCCACTTCCACCACACACCACCACAATGTCCTCCTCACTGTCCGCCAGGGTATCACCCCACGGTCTCAGGCAGGACCAAAACGGTGCGGCCACCGGTTTCGCGCCACTCCACAGCAGGCTAGCCAAAGTCACTTCAGTAGCTTGCTCTTCCGTGGAACGCACACCACATGCGCTCCCTCCATCTGCCTCCATCCGCCATCTTGGACCTTCCGCGCCACGCGGATTCTCCATTCTTGTGGTAGCCATTTGGGTACTGTATTTGCAGTTATTGTATATGGAGCACCTCTCTGCGGGGCAGCCGCCATACCGATACAATAAAGATTGCCCGATGCACCACCTTGTGTACCTAATGTAGGTCTGACTCATGTTGCACTACCTCAGGCTAGGCTCACTTTCTCTGTGTATGCTGTGTCTCTCCTCTCTCCAGTCTGTGCTCTCAGCGGTAAGTGGTCTGGAATGGGATAGAGTACTCTGGCTTCTCCATGCAGTACTGGGGCGTCTACCTACTGTCGGTCAGTCTAGCGCAGACCCTCTCCAGGATTCCTGACCTCGTTAACAGGCTATCCCTTTAGGCATCCTACCAACTAGCACTACCTCAAGGTGACTAGGACAGCTATAGCCCCTCTCCAGACCCACTAACTCCTTCCAGGCTCCCAGGTCATCCCTGCGGTCTGACAGCTCCATCAGCCCCCCAGACTGCCCCTAGGTTCCATCCCAAACACAGCACTGACTGGCAGCATACACTCTCCTGTTTCCCAGTGTGCCTAGCAAAAGCCTGTCCTGTTGACAGGTCTCTCAGCAGCGCCTCCAAATGTAACGGTTTTTCTGGACCTGCCTGACCCACCAAATCTCACATTGGCCCCTGTGGTCTAACCAGTCCCCATTACATGGTCGTGTCTGGTGGTGCACCTGTTGGCAACAGGACTCCTGAGTCTCCCGCATGATGTTGTGTGGGGAATGTCAACCAGACAGGCAGCTGAGGTAGTGTGCTTGAGTCCTACCTACATACAGTGCAGCGCCTCCACTTCATCAGGATCTCTGCGTCCGCAAGGAGATGGTTCTGATGAGGAACTCCTCTGTGGTGCCTTCCTCTGTGGAGTAACTTCACACTCACACATGGGGGTTCTTGTGAACAAGGGCATCTTTATTGATTGATGGTATAGGCAGACTGCCCCTCGCAGCAAACAGCTTAGCTGCTCATCTTCTTCTGTACTGTCCTTTCAGAAGATCTATCTGCCTTCCCAATGGAGTTGGATTACCTCTCTCCTCAGGGAGATCACCACCTGTGCCAGGTCCCTGGACACAGTGTAGGCCCTGCCAGCCTTACTGCTGCAGATCAGACTATTTGCTGTAGAATCAGTCTTGATTATCACACTTGACCTTGAACATAGACTTGCACCCTAACTTTGGGCAGTGCTGTGCCTTATATACCAAGAGAATATAACTAACTTTGGGCAGTGCTGTGCCTTATATACCAAGAGAATGTCACTAACAATGGACACAAGGTCTGTTACCACTCCCTTCATGTACATATGACACCTCACCAGGGTGTGAGGGCAAACCTCCATGATTGATGCTGGCAACCCTGTATACTTACCAGGCTTACTGCCAGCATAAGAGAGAACTGTATACCATTTTTAACACATGGCTACATGTATTTGACAAGCTAACTCTATAACTTACTAACCCTGTCTCTCTCTCTCTCTCTCTCTCTCTCTCTCTCTCTCTCTCTCTCTCTCTCTCTCTCTCTCTCTCTCTCTCTCTCTCTCTCTCTCTCCCTCTCTCTTTCTCTCTCCCTCTCCCTCTCCCTCTCCCTCTTTAACTGACTCTAACCATTTGAATCTCAAAACTCTCAGCATACCAAGCTTCTCCTCATTAAATGTGACCTGCAAATGGCCTTGGAGTGGCCCTTAAAGCTGCAGACCAATCAATATCCTACTGTCCCGGCTAAGCTCAGTCTAAAGCTTGCTGGGATCGTAGCGGGCTAGCCGCAAGTCCGTTCTCCGTTTAAAAACAGAGTTTCCCGCGCGGAGGCCGCTTCAATAGATAAGCGCTAATGGCGCTTACTATTGAAAGAGCCCGAGGTGTGGGAAAACCGGCCCGGTTTTTGCCGGAGACAGCCCGCGCGCTGCCAGCGCTATTTTAAAACTGTGGTGGTGGCCGAATTAGAGTCAGCTCGGCCGCAACTGTACATGTGTGCTTTTTAAAATAAATCAGTTCTGTACTATGAGAATTTGCAGCATTTAAAATAAAAACAACAACTCTGAATTACATATGTAACGGGTTTTCTGAACTGGCCTGACCCACCCAATCTCACATTGGCCCCTGTGGTCTAACCAGTCCCCATTACATGGTCGTGTCTGGTGGTGCACCTGTTGGCAACAGGACTCCTGAGTCTCCCGCATGATGGTGTGTGGGGATTGCCCGCCCAGACAGGCAGCTGAGGTAGTGTGCTGAGTCCTACCTAGATCCAGTGCAGCGCCTCCACCTCATCAGGATCCCGGCGTCCGCTTGGGGATGAGTCTGATGAGGAACTCCTCTGTGGTGCTCCCCTCTGTGCAATAACTCCACACTTGCACACGAGAGTGTTGTTAATCAGGAACATCTTTATTAGTACGGTGGGCCAGCTGCCCTCCACAATGGGGTGTATTCAGCCTCCCATGTTCACCGCACTTCCCTTTGAAAGGTATCTCTTCCCTTAATTGGTGGGTTCCCTATCTCCCCTTTAGGGAGATAGTCCCTGTGCCAGGTCCCTGGTCACAGTCTTATAAGCTGTCTCCTCCCAAGCCTGCACTCAGACTTGCTCCTTGTCTCATAGCTCTTACATCAGCCTCCAACAGCTTTTCTCTGTCTGCCTTGTGCTGCCAGACTCACAGCTCTGCATCAGACTACTGCAACAATGTTGCAGACCTCCATGTGCCTCTTACTGAACAGAGGCAGCCCAACAACAGGAACTCAACTAACTTTAGACAGTGCTGTGTCTTATATCACCTAGGAACAGGCACATCTCTGATGTCACTAACCGTGGACACACAGCATGTTGTCATTTCCTATGAGACATATGACACCTCACCAGGGTGTGAGGGCAAACCTCCATGATAACTGCTGGCATGCCCATAACTTACCAGGCCTTACTGTCAGCAGGAGAGATGACTGCAGCCATTTTACAGCATGGTTACACATATATTAAAGGAGGAAAAATGGCAGCTTGGACTGCTGCTTTAACTGTCTGCTATTTGCTGTGCAATTTTTAAAACTAAAATACATTTGCTTTCCTGCAAACTAGAAAAGGTATGTGGTGCCTTCCTTTTTCAAAGCTGTTGCTTCAAAAAAGATGCATCAAGACAGCAATTGATGCAGTATTATTGTTAGCATAGAAACATACAGTACATGTAAACCTTGGTCTGAATACAGTACTTGTACTGCTTGACTGACAAGAGTCCCGAAACCTTTTAAAACTTCAGCAAGACTTTATACTGTATATATGTTGAACACGGAAAAACATACAACTCAGCAATGGCTCCTAATGACATGTATAAAGTCCCTGTCTTTTGTGTACTCTGCAAAGCGGAGTAATGTGTCTTATGTATATGCATCTTCATAATGTCCCACAAATAGTACTTTTATGCTGTCCAACATAAAGGTTAACTTTGTTGGAGCTCTTTTGTTGTGCTACAGCAAAAGGGATATTGCACACCTGACTTTGCAGAATGATTCCACTTAAGTACCTTATCTAACTGAATAACTCACAAACAGGTGATTTCCCACTTTCAAGCACTCTGCTGCTTTGGGGCTCCTCAAGTCCTTGCACACATGGATCCCTCTCTGTTCCAGTGTCTGGTCCTTCTCTGGACACTAAGTACAGCACAGCTCTCGAACTCCAACTTGCCTCATGCAAGAACTAGTCCCTTTTGCTTCCTTGAATTCTTCCCCTCTGACCCCACCACACCAGGCTCTTCTATTGGTTGCCAGTGTCATACAGTTTATTTCTTAGAAGGTCTCTCATTGGCTAAGAGTACATCCAGCACTGGTCAGCCATAGAACACACACTGATAATTTATGTACATATACAGTATAGAGGTCGTTACTCTCCCCCTGTTAAAACCTGTGATGTCCTCATCAAGATTATACTCAAACATAACATGTTTAACAAACAGTTCTACCACGTAAAATATGATACCTATCTAGGTAGATGCAACAATGCAACAGGTATTTGTATTGGATAATAGGATACACATCTTGAGACATTGGAACACCACAAAATAGGGTATTTCCCCACATTCCCATTGAACATTTCTGACCCTACTATGGGGACTACCCAACTATGTGCAGTAGTCACGGGGGTGTCAGTAGAAACACCTGACGGATCACACGACAGTCTCATAGGGGGCTTTATTTCTCGGTGGTCCTGATGGTTTCCCTGTATTTGTGTGGGGTTCAGGATCTGCATCATTGACTTCTGGTTCTTCATCAAGTGCATCAAGAAACAATTCAGTTTCAGCTGCATCATCTGCTAGTTGTGGATCATCTGGAACAAACCCCTTAGCTTCTGGATCTAGCTTGTACCTATCAATATGTTGGGGCCCAGTGAGTGACTCATTTGGCAATCGAACTATGTCTCTGAAGCACAGGGTTAACAGTACTCAGAATATCTGTTAACTTCTCTAGCATTCCTTCAATTCCATATTCACTCTCTGAGTCAGTGATTTGCTTCATGTTTGGGGCGGGATAGTTTTTCTTTGATGGTGAATGTCCTCTATTTACGAAAGCAACAGGCCTCAATCCTTCAGGATGTTCCTGGTATATTACTCCCAGTCCCTGTGGCTGGCATTCACACATAGCACATACTGTGTGGTTTCTGGGTATCAACAAAGGCCAATTGTTGAGACAAGCCTTAATCTTCCAGAATACTTTTTCCCACTTGGAAGTCCATCTGGTTCCAAATGGCTCAGAAATGGTTAAAAATGGCTTATCACAAACTCATGTCTTCATCTTTGATCCACATGTTGGGGGATTACCCTGAGTCAGCTGGTGCAAGAATGTGACTATGATAGAATTATTCACAAACCTCTGGAAGTAGCGACAAAACCCAATGACAGATCTTACTTCAGTTAACTGTTGTGGCCTTGGCCAGGTAGCAATGGCATTCAACTTTGAAGGGTCAGTAGCGAATCCCTGTTCAAAGACAATATGTACCACATCCGTGACTGACATCCAACAGAATTGGCATTTGTTCAATGACAGCATGAATTCACACTCAAGAGATCCAGTACTTTCAACAAGCAAGTCTCATGTTACATAGCAGATGAGGTTGAAAATAGACATATGTCCATCAAGCTCTACCTATGCTAGATTTAGACGACAGATACTTATCCTATATTTATACTTACAGTATTTAGATAAGAGAAAGACAAACACCCCTGTGACGGTGAAGGGGTACCCAATGTCACGCCCGTATGCCCGCAGACCTGGCAAGACCCCAATACTGAGGTGGGAAGGGTATTACCACGCACCCACAGTAGTGAGGGCGTGCCCGGAGTGTGGTATGGCGTTGCCGGGCCTGTTGAAAGATAGTTAGTGATACTTGCAACGCCTTGGGAGTACAGAGTAAGAGTAGTGGTGTCCGTGCGCCAGTGTCCAGGGATCCAGAAGTCAGAGTCGTCAAGTTCGTAAGCCAAAGTCCAGGGGTTACAGAGGTCAGCATGGTAGAGTTCGTATGCAGGGTTCAAGGGCAACAAAGAGCAGAATAGTCCAGAACGAGCAAAGGTCAAACCAGGGAAATCCAGGGATAAGCAGGAGCAGGAACAAGCTGAAACACAGAGGAGAGCCAAGCATAGGACTGCACACACAGGGGTAACAAGAGCTATGCAGAGCAATGAGAGAAAGGACAGACAGGTTATAAAGGAGGGAACACCAATAGGAGAGAGAGGAGGAGCAGAAGGTGAAGTGGGAGACAGCAGGGATAGGTGAGGAGGAGAAGAGGAGGAGACAGGGGAGCCAGTGAGAGAGATTGCCTGCAGGGCATGAGAGGAGGAGCAAGGAGGCAGAAAAACCCTAGAAGAGGCGCGTGTGCGCGCGCCCTCTGTAATCTGAGAGTGCGTGCGCATCGGCTGCGTCACGAGGCGCGCGGAGCACCGCGCCACGGGGACACCCACAGAGGACAAGGAAGGAACGGAGGGAACAGCCGCCAGAGGTAAGGGGATAGGAGCAGAGACCGAGGGGGGCTGAGAGTGGGGAACGCCGCAGCAGGGGCTCGGGAACCGAGCGGGTGCGCGAGTCTTGCGGGGAGCGAGCAGTGGTGCTGGGATGACGTCAGAGGCTGCCGGAGAGGGACAGGTGTGGGTAAAGGAAGGGAGGCTGGCAGGGGAAGGAACAGAGAGGATAGGCGAGCGTGGGGCATCAGGGACACATGAAGGGGAAGGAATCCCCTGAACCGTCACACCCAGTCCATTAATAATGGTATTTGCCTAGCTGGGTGCCCCTGAGCCATATTGGTGAATTGTAAAATGTCAGCTCTGCAGCCCAATCATGGCAGAAACACTGTGTTTTGTGATAAAACTGTATATTTGTGTCTTATTATTCCAGGAGTGTTACGCAGTGGACATTTCACCGCTTCAGCACAGACAAGAATAGTAAGACCGGGCAGGGGAATGAATTACATTCAGGTCCCCCGGTATATGCCCGCGAACCCCGGAACCAGGGGGGGTTCAGAGTAAAGCAGGTAAGTAAAAGATTGGTAGAACAGCAAAATCCAAAAATGAGCACCAGTCAACTCACCAGGTAGGTAGAAAAATAAAAAAGTTTTATTTGTTACATATTAAAAACAAAACACACTAAGGACAGAACAGGACAATTCTCCAATTTGTTAATATATAACAAATAAAACTTTTTTTATTTTTCTACCTACCTGGTGAGTTGACTGGTGCTCATTTTTGGATTTTGCTGTTCTACCAATCTTTTACTTACCTGCATCGTCTGGCCGATTGGAGTGACACACATCCCCAGCGCAGGTATCACTCTTGGTTTCACGTGACGCCTCATGGGAAAACGCTGATGGATGACGGGCACCTCCTTGTACAGCGAGAGAATGAAGCAGCCACTGGAGATTTCCCGGCGGTCTGAAGCCTTTACTACCACTACTGGCCTCAGCACTCGGGATCTCCACGGCTTTAACTTTAGGATTCAGGTATTTACCATAATACCACTGAATATTCGGTGATGCAGAAGTGATGGACCGAGGATTCAATTGTGGATTGGGGAGGTAAAGGTATCGTATTCACTGCCTCACACTCCCCACCAGTTCTCTATAGTGTCCACCTTTCCCCTTCCAGATCCCTCTCCTTATTACTACCGTGATACCAGTGTATATCAGTTTCTCACCTGCTTTATCCTACGGATGCCAAGATAAAGGGTCCAAATCATATTACAAAAGGACATCATTTATGGTTTACCATTGTGGGATTCCTTACTATGCTTTGTGAGTTCCCATTGCTATTTTTGGAGCTGAGAGTATGTTTTTCATCTTTTTTTAGGGGTTCAGAGTAAAGTAATTTTTAAGAATATGTGTATAACTGTGGCAGTGTTTTCGTGTAAGCGTGTGAAAGGAAAAATGGTTTTAAAACCCAGCAGCTAGCAGCATAGCAGGCGGCTTTTACTAACTTTTGCTAGGAAGCTTCTAGCGCCACGAGATTTGCTGTGAGCACTGTTCGGGTAAAATCAGGACCCATCATCTCGCGCAATTTTTATAGAGTTATATAAAAAATGGATGAATTAAAGTCCCCCTATTTTAATTGTACCAAAATGTTAGGCATATGGGGATTTTCATCTAACAAGCCAAAGACAGAGTGGCTACTCCGCCATCTAAGCTTCAAAGGCAGTCCAGGATATGGAAGTGTTAAACCTTTTGTTGGCAAGGAGGGGGAAAGGCAGGAAACTTCAATAAGTCATCTGGCCAGCTGTCACTCTGCCCAGACTGAGCGGCGCTAGGTAGAGGGGACGGGCCTCATATGCTAAGCGGCCAAGGTGCAAAGTTGGCACATGCCCAGAGCAAACTGAGAAGCCCCTCTGCCAGGTTTGAAAAGTATTGGCAACTCCATGATAGGGGGAAGGAATTATTCCCACAGAGTAGATTGGCTGCATGGGTTAAGTATAGGACTGTTTAGTGCTTAAGAAACCCTGTAGCCCTCTAGGAAGCAGTTCCATCATGTAACAAGTTTTCATCATGCTGTAAGGTTGCCATACCATCTAAGGATTCATGCAAGAAACATCTAAGCTTCAAGGTGTTAAAGTTTCATCATGAAAGAAGCAATTGCAGCAGAGTAAACAGCAGTGGCAAGTTGCGCTGCTGACCGAGGACTGTTTCAGGCTCTTTCTGCGAGCAACTCCCACTCCTGGGAAATTGCTCCTAGAGACTTTGTTTTGGCAACATTTCGTTTTGGGAACATTTTATTTCGTTTGACCCAGTTCCAGTTAGTGTATTTTTCGTTGTAATTGTAAATCAAGCTGTGTATGTTCATTCTGTAAATAAATCACAATTTATTTTATCTCTTGCTTTGCTCAATCTAAGGATCCGGGTATTTTTTTGTTAAAAGCGCTGGTCTCCCGTGACACCCCCTTCCCCCCTAGGGAAATATCATCAATGATGTCTCATAAGGGGAAAATATAATTCCTTTCTGACTCAAAATAATGACAATCAGATTTCTCCCCAATCAACATCCTTCCCATATAACAAAATAGATTGGAATCAGCACTCCACGGTTGGGCTGAAGAGGTGTGCAGTGGTGTGAGGCAATCAAAGAGACCCCTGAATTCCAAATGGTAAATGCACAACAAAATAGGTTGCCCGCACTTAGTACAGAAAGAACTAAATGTGAGTTTGATAAGGATGCAAAGAAAGAATAAATGTACTCAAAGTACACAAACAACTGAAAAAAATGATCAAACAGAAACAGGCAATTCCAAAGTAAACACACAGGGAGCTCAAATTAAAAATCAGGTACAACAAAGTGACAAGAAATAAGCAAAATGATACTTATCTAGAGCTCCAAAGTACTGGTGTGAAAATAAATAAACAGACAGCTGGTGATGGAGTGTGGAGAGACTTTGGTAGGGTAAAGAAAGTAAAAAATAAATGATGAAGACAGAAAAAAATAAAAAACCTGTTAACATGAAAAAAGAGAAAAAAAAAATCACAAAAATACAGACAAGGGGCAACGTTTAGGGAAAAAATCTCACTTTCAGACCCATTCCTACAGGTTCTAAATAACCATGGTACTTACCTCAAAAAGTAGCCTAATGGTATTATCAGCCTCCCACAACCAGCATGCACAGAGTGAATATTAGCCAGATTAGCAAAGAGTTAAGTGGTGTTAGAGATGTCTGTTGCAGTGTTGCATGGAAGAAATAGCTGCTATTGTTATCTTATCTGCTCCTGCCTCTCTACTCCTATTGTATTTAGTATTTCCAAGTTTTCTAGTAGTATCTGTATTTAATCTGCCAAACTCCCATTTCCCCCATTCTACCTCCATGACCCCTAGCTATTTCCCCATTCCTATCTATTCTGTCTTGTTCATTACCTCTTTCTTGTCTCTCCCCCCCCTCCTTCCTAGTTTCAAATTTCCTCCAAGGTCTTCCCGGAGACTATGAGGTCCTCCAGGATACCAAAGCCTCTAGCAGATTCATGACCCTCGCAACTTGTTCCATTAGTCTCTGGAAAGTTGCCGGTGGTCCAGAGACTCACTGGGCATGCAATCAAACTGGTATAACCCCAGTGGCAGATGAAGGCCGTCTTATTCTTGGCATTGCCAAAGGGATCCCACTCCGCAGATCGAGAACTAAAAACCACTTGCTTCCCATGAGACAATCGAAGGCATTTTCTATTCTGGAAATGTGCAACAAAAAATAAGCGCACACTAAGTGTCACCTTAGATAAAACACGTGTGATATATAGGTAATATATAGGTAATACTTGAGAGATGCAGCTGATTCACGAGATGTTTCCCAACATCACATAGAATAGATCGCACAGAACTTTCCCAGTGCAAGGGACTCTCCATAGTTCATGAAAAAACCCAGAATATGTACATTGTGCAAATGTGCTAATAGCAAAGATTTGAAAAGTGATCAAAAACTTTAAAATGCCCACTCACGTGGTGGTGGATTAAATCAGGCATATATCAGATAATTCTGATCTGGAACTTGATGTGGTGGAATAGGACTGGACCTTCAAAAAATATAAAAGAGAGAAAAAGAGCAAAGTACCATCAATTTTATAGTTAAAATATATAGGCACTGAGCTCCAAACAACTCACATGCTCCCAAAGGTATACAGGAAATTTGACCACTCAGGGTCCCACTATAACGGTGTCTCGATCAGTCCCTCAGACACTGAGCTGATATCGACTTTTTTTCTCCTTCCTTCTCTGGCTCTGTCGCGCTTACGGATTCACAACTGAAGACGCATCTGGCAGTGGGGACGCAGGAAAAGAAAATGCAGCAGTTTCTTCCAAAGTGCCAAGGACTGCGGTGAACAGCTGATGGCGGATAGCAGGCAGAGGTAAGGGACCATGGAGAGTCCATTGTGCTGTGACTGTTCTGTTCTATTTTCTATCGTGAGCATGGTATACTAGTCTGGGGTGGTCCTCTTGTTAATGGTATGGTAGTCTATGCACATTCAAATGGCACTACTTTTCTTTCCGGCCACTACAATTGGTGAGGCATAGGGGCTTCTTGACTGTGATGTTATACCTGATGCTAATAATTCCTGTAAATGGTTCCTTACATCTTCAACATCTGCAGGTGGAAGTCTTCTCAATCTCTCTGAATGGGCGGGAATCATGTAGATGTATTTTGTGTTCTACCCCTGACCACACCCCACATACCCTCATGGATGGAGAACACTTTGGGCCCCCTCAACATTTCCCTCTGAGACATTGCTTTTATTCTCCAGAAACAGGACTATCCCCAAAGTAAAACATATTTGCTAGGGCCAGTTTTCTTCTGATAGATGTCATCCACCACCTCTGCACTAAAAAGGTTGGTAGCCCTTCATACAAGCACATCATGGGTAGTTCCTCACCTCAACAGTTAACTTGTCTAGCTTGTTAGAGGACACTTATACAATTCCAGCCTTCACTAGCAATCTTTCTGGGAATCGCCCTTTGTTCGGGCCATCAATCACTACCTTGTCTTCTACTTCTTGAAGGATCTTTGCTATCCCTTCTATCCAACAGATACATTTGGAAGCTACTTTCAAGGGATGTTGTTCAGTCCACTTGATTTCTCTGAAGAAGTGAAGATCATCAGGAAGCGCAATGTCATGTAAAAAACAGAAGAAAATTCCCTGATGGTGCAGTATTGTGATTGATATGTGATAAATATCAAGGTGCAGTGTGCTGGATACTCACAAGTGTAGAGTGAGCAATGTTCCCATAAAGGTTTCTTTATGTGTGTCAGCCCGTTGGACCGTCAGACAGATAAGTGGAATGGTAAGTGCTGGAGACCTTAAGTGAATAATAAAACGGACATAGTGCAGACTGTACAAAATATCTTTAAAAGTAAGTATATGTGCAATACACTCACATGGTTTTAAAAGGTAACAAGCGTTTAGATCACACAGGTTGGATCTCAGCAATGAATGAGCTGTTCTCTGTCCCCCCTCTGCCTCGGCAGGCGTGCGTGTCACCGGTGCGTCTCACCCTAACCGGAAACCGGAAGTGACGTCATCTGCTCTGGGGGACGCCGATCCTGTGGGAGTTTTTCTCATCAGCCTCACTCTACGCGTTTCTCCGTAAAATGCCACGCTGCTGAAACCCTAGCTTTGGCGGTCCGACTCGTGGAGAACTTCCTTGGGGCTGAGCAGCAGGCGAGTGTCCTGGACCCGACTCCACCGGCACTTGCGGACGCCCAAAGAGGGAGGTCGGATCAACGGGGAACCTGCGGCCCGTCACGGAACCGCCAACCCAGGGATATCCTAGACCTTCTAAAGGAGTCCTGTGAGGAACAGCAGTCCCCTTCTAAGAATACCCTGCAATATGTACTAGACCTTAGGAAGCGCCTAGATGTGGTCGGCCATTTCGCCAGGGAGAATCTTAGATCAGCCCAGGACAGTCAGGAGAGCCATTACAATCAGAATGCTCGCATGAGAGTGTTTCACCCAGGAGACCAGGTGATGTTATTGTTACCCATTTGCGAGAGTAAACTCCTGGCCAAATGGCAGGGCCCATTCGAAGTACTCTGCCGTACGGGTGATGTGGATTACGAGATCGCTCAACCAGGGTCCAGGAAGGGTAAACAAATTTACCATGTGAACTTGCTGAAACCCTGGAAGATGCAGCGGTCTCTATTCATTCACCCAGTGGAGGAGGAAACAGACTTGGGTCCTCAGCCTCCACGGGAGAACATCGTGAGTGACGATAAAATCCCAATGGGTAAACAGTTGTCCTCTGAACTAAAAGGGGACTTGTTAGCAATAATTACACAATTCCAGGATGTTTTTTCTGACTTACCAGGACAAACTAACTTAATTTCCCATGCAATCGAGACAGCACCTGGGGTAAAAGTATGTTCCCGTCCTTATAGGTTGCCTGATAGTCGTAGGGCTCTGGTAGAGAAGGAGGTACAAGATATGTTACACTTAGGAGTGATTGAGGAATCATGCAGTGAGTGGTGTAGTCCACTAATTATGGTCCCTAAACCCGATGGGAAGGTAAGATTTTGTGTGGACCTCCGAAAGGTTAATGCGGTATCCAAGTTTGACGCATATCCGATGCCAAGGGTGGACGAATTAATTGACGCCCTTGGTAATGCGGAATATATATCCACGTTGGACTTGACAAAAGGATACTGGCAAATACCCTTAGAGGAAAAGTCCAAATGCAAAACAGCCTTTGCCACTCCCATGGGTTTATACCAGTTTGTGACAATGCCATTTGGACTGCATGGAGCCCCAGCCACATTTCAGAGACTCATGGATAAGGTACTGAGGCCCCATAGGACTTATGCCGCAGCCTACCTAGATGACATTGTCATTTATAGTAAACACTGGCGGGCCCATCTAAATAGGCTGAAAGCGGTCCTCAAATCTCTAAGAGAGGCAGGGCTCACAGCCAACCCTAAGAAATGTGCCTTGGGTAAAGCGGAAAGCAAATATTTAGGGTATGCAGTGGGAGGTGGAAAAGTAAGGCCACTAGCCGACAAGGTAGCTGCCCTGAAAGAAGTTCCGACCCCCCAAACAAAAACGCAGGTACACTCTCTGCTGGGTTTAGCAGGGTACTACCGGCGGTTCATCCCCAACTATTCGGAAGTGGCAGCCCCTTTAACGGACCTCACAAAAAAGTGTGCCCCTACACAAGTGGTGTGGTCAAGGTATTGTCAGAGAGCCTTTGAGGACATAAAAAGGTGTCTATCAGAGGGTCCCATCCTTAGAAGCCCAGACTTCAACAGCCCTTTTATAGTGCAAACAGATTCATCAGAGATAGGGCTAGGGGCAGTGTTGTCACAACAGTTTGAGGGAGTTGAACATCCTATCCTTTTCCTGAGTAGGAAATTGTTCCCAAGGGAAAAAAACTACTCAGTGATTGAGAAAGAGTGCCTCGCAGTAAAGTGGGCAATCAAGGCTTTGAGGCATTACCTGGCAGGAGTCCATTTTACTTTGGTGACGGATCATGCTCCACTGAAGTGGTTAAATAGCATGAAGGATTCCAATGCTAGATTGACTAGGTGGTATATGGCCCTCCAACCCTTCTCATTTGAGATTCAGCATAGGCCGGGAAAAGAGAACGCAAATGCTGACTTCTTTTCTAGAGAAGGGGTGGATGGTCGGGCTTCAGCCGTGCGTAGCCCCAGCCACACACTAACAGGGGAGGAATGTGACAGGGTTAATAAAAGCCACCAATTATATGTCTGGAAAACCTATGTCTAGTCTGCAGTGCAGCACTGACTAGGTTAACTTCAGCTGGGAACCTCAGGACAATTAGTTGGATCCCAGCTGCTTAATCAAGGTGTGTTAAAACCCAGGCTATAGACACATGGATCTTGGTTGTTGATGAGAGAGGAGTAAGCTGCTGCTAAAGAGATTTCCTGATACAAGGTCTGATAAACAAAGTAACTGAATTATAAACTGTCTGTCTCCTGCTTAGAAAAGGGATTGCTGCCTGAGTTACACACTGTCTGCTAAAGAGAAACTGTTTCATTTTGTTTTTGCTGAAGAAAAGCTATTTTTGTTTTGTGAGTTGTATATCTGTTAAGGCTAAATAAATAAGCCTTGGCAAGAAACCCACGTGTGTAGTTGCATGTACCCTGCAACAATTACACACACCACAATACTGTATAAAACATCAGGAAAACTTTATATATACGTTGAACACAGAAATACCTCAACAACGGGACGTAAGGCGTAAGGACGTATAAAGTCCCTGTCTTTCGTGTACTCTGCAAAGCGGAGTAATGTCTCTTACGTATATGCATCTTGATAATGTCCCATGAAGTCCTGACTTTGCAGATTGATTACAACTACTGCAGCTACCTTATCGAACTGAGTAACGATAAAGATGACTCATTTTCAGATGTCTTTTTGTTGTTGCTGACTGAACAGACAATGCAATAGCTTTCCTTACTATAATGAAATTTACTGTCAAATTAGATAGTTCACTTACATTACAATATAAGTAAAATGTATAGAGAGACTACAAAGTCTACTTTTGGAATGTATTGTTTACTTCTTTATGTATGTAACCCCCTGTGTCTGCCCAGCAACACCAGAAGACTGCCCCCAGCAGGTTCCTCTCCATAGACATGTGACTATGCTAATCCAGTAACAAAGCTGGTAAAGGAGGGACTGTGAGGGTGAGTGAGACCGGAGTGCTGGGGGCATCCATGACAGGTCAGATCTGTTTGGAGCTGAGCAAGTGAGGCTGTGATCTAGATCCTGCTGAGTAATAGGACCTGGATGTGTCCCACGAGGAGACTGGACAGTGTTTCAGCAAAGAACTCAGCTGGGAGAGAAGCTGAGCTTGTGATGGATTGCCGATGTAGAGGATTCCCCATGAAGTCGGAGGAAAAGTGGAACCACGCTACATATCTTTGTGAAGTATAGGCCTGAAACTTACATTTCAATACACAAGCTCCAACAAGATACCGGTACCACACAGAACGGCCTGATCACAAAGGATTGGGAGGCCTATTACAGTGACGCCAGCACACATACATGTGCAGCACTTGGGGTCACTGGGATGTTATTATCTGTGTTGTATTTAGTATGTGGTAGTACTAGTACTAAGGATCACGTGGTTACTAACAGTATTACCTGTGTGTTATACCTGTTAATTCCATTCATAAATCTGTTATATATATCCTAGTGTGGGGTCTCCTTTTACTGACTGCACACACGTGTGGTGGCTAACATAACGATACGGATTTAGGCCCCCACCTCATAATCTATTTATAGTATAAATAAAGTGAGTTTACATGTACCAGCTAGAGTAGTGACTTCATTAGGTTTAGCTTTTTGTGAAGAGCCCATGGGAACTATGTATCGGAGTCTCCTACCTTCACAATTAGCATTACCTTCACATTTATTACAGAAACATTTCAATGCAATTATTTTTTCTTTGATAAATGTGGAATAACCCACTGTCCCAGTTTTGTTGTGTTGACACATAGATACACAGACCCCCACTTACAGAGTTCCCAAACTAAATTTACACAAATAAATAAATAATTCAGAATAAATGCTGATTTAGATCAAGGTAATAAGAAAAGCAGGTTATTTGGGACATGAACATATGATTAGAGCCCATGAATAAATTCCATGAAATCATTCCCCTGTTCTAACTATTACTCATAATGCAAGCAGTGAATGTATGTCAGTATGCTGGAGTTGTCCGAGACGTTGGAGAGGTCCACTCAAAGATCTGTTTCTGTATTTCTTGTTACCTAAAATATATTGTTTGTATATTTCACTCATTATCTATTGTAAAAGATGTTCAAAAGCAATGATTTGCAGTGTACTATGACATTGAAGTGGTTACAGGCTTGTAGTGTCTTTATGACCTGTTTCATCCAGAATGTCATACTCCGAAAACTGCATGCAGTGAATATGAATTGTATGTACCTGTGGCGTGACTCTATGTTCCTTTATGCTGTGGATGAAGGATTATAGACACTACTGATGCAGAACTGTACATACTGTAGCTTTATGGCTAGTGAAGACAAATGTATCATTGCTAGAGTGGGCATAAATTGGATTTTGTAACTGGTGTTGTATATACAAATGAAGCACCTGTTAATGCGTTACGCGTTCACAATTAACGCCATAAGTAGCGTGCGTTAAGTTTGTTTGAATGGAACTTGGTTAAATGTTGCACCATTAATGTTTCAATAGCCTGCGTTAACGGATGCAATAAGGGTGGCTACATATGTATTACCATTTTTCAATGTAGTGAGTAGTGACATCAGATAAAGGAAAATTCTAAACATATGAAAATAATATTGTCATTAAATAAAGTATAGACCATACTTATGTAAATACATTACATTTTTTTTTACATATGCTATAGTGTAAATGCTTCAAATTATTAATAAATGGAAAACTTCCACATACAGAGCATTAATCCATCTGTAATTTTGTAATGCATAACAATTCTTTGTTGCAGTGAAGAGGTTAAATATCCAAAATAAAAAGTGAATCACTGAACAAGCCCAAAGACGCAGGAGCTAGCAAAAATAGAAAACAAAGACTAAAACGTATATATACACAGTGACTATAGAGACCCGCTTAGATCTCCTAATCTGTTTTGCACATGTCATCTCTTTATCAGAGGCTGAAGCAATTTTTCTAGTGAAGGATTTAAGCAAATAAATAAAACATTCTGCCTTTATGCTTTCCGCCCCTCTCTTTCACATCATACATGTTCAGTACAGTATGTGTATTGGCTGCCTACAAGCTTTTCTATTTCTTTCAGTTTGAACTACTGTATTCACCAGCAAAACAGTTCAATTTTCTTAATTCATATACAATAAGTAGATTTTTTTTTCTACTATATTGCTGACCGTGTACACAGTGCCGTGCATAGCATTTTGCAGGCACAATAAGTCCCTGTCCCATAGAGCTTACAATCGAATGTTGGTGCCTGGGGCACAGGGAGACCAAGTGACTTGCCCACGGTCACAAGTAGCTGACACTGAGAATTGAACCAGGCTCCCTAGCTTCAAAGTCAGTGTCTTTGTTGTCCGAGTAAGATCCTTTACTTACTGATTACAGTTTTTTTGATCTTGGCAGGATCTTTATTTATTGTAAAAATAAATGTTTGCACCAATTGTTTTATCAATATTTTGCTCAGTGAAAACCATTTCCCAATAAACACCTTGCCATGTACTTGATAGGCACTGGATTTCTTTCTGCAGAATAAATTGCTGCTGCCGCCATAATGTGTACTGTACAATGCAGTTGCTGTTAAATCACAAATTCCTTTATTGTGCAGTAACACAAAACAGCAGTCTGCCTTTTTAACTGCAGTGAATGATGCTGAAGGCCATGGGAAGCTTACTAGAATAACTCCAAATCTTCCCAGACAGTATGCATTAGTGTCTTTCTCTTTAGTGGGTATGTTAAAGTTTAACTTTTTGCTTCAGGAGGTATGTTTTAACATTTATCTAAATTGAACTGGGCTTACTGTTTGTTGCCTGAGGTATGCATGCAAACAAATTCCTCCTGCCATACAATGCAGGCTGTTTTAACAGCTTGTAGTTGAATGAACAGTCATACTGTATAGTGTATTATCTGTGTGATTTATATTATTGTGTTGAAACCTGTCTAGAAACTGCAGTTGATAGGCTCGTGTTTTGTGATCAAGTTCACATACAAAGATAAATGAGTACACATCTTTAAATCACTGGTAGTCACTGCTGATAGAAAATCAGGTATTCAACTTTAAGGTGCAATTCCTGTTAGTGTGCACAGAAAAACGACATTTTGGAAACAACAAAACTATACATTCATCTTCCATAAACAAATGTAATTACATCTTTCAACTTAAGTGTTTTTTTTTTTTTTTTTTCAGAATACTGTTTACACAACATGAACATTGCTCTGAGTATGATCCATGAGGCAATCCCTAATGTCCATAGTGTTCAAATAGACAAGGTAGTAAACATAAACATGACTTAAGAGGAATAGTATAAAAGAAAAATAATAAGAAGGGAAACAACCTGAGGGAAAGGAAAATTCAGGATTGGTTACAGAGGATATTGGACCTCGAAATTCCATTGGAGGGTGGGAGGGGGTAGGGATCATCTCCGCTTCTGTCTTGCATTTGTATGGTTTATATCACACCTCATGCCATCTTATTATCTCTTCTCCGTGCGGCTCCTCCACCGCCCTCGCGAGGGTGGATCTAGCCCAACCAACACCATAATGCAATCACCAGTCCCCACCGGACAAGAATGCAACTGATACTATTATAGCAATATTGTGGCAATGCTCACCCTTGGGATGTCCGAATTTGCTAACCATGGTAGCCATACTTTTTGGAATTTAGTGTTTGTATCATTTACTAGGCTTGTGAGCTTCTCCATCTGACACACAAACCAAATTTTATTCCCGATTTTAGGTAACGATGGAGAATCCTTCTGTTTCCATAATGCTGCGATCTCACACCTTGTTGCTGTCGAAAAGTGTGCGAGTAATTTATTTTCGTCTGTTGACAACTCGCGTCCTGGTCTGTTCAAAAGGAATACCCTAGGCCAGAACAGATCACTTCCCTATACATTTGAGATGTTAGTCCCCTTGTGTCTGAGAGTTTTTCAAAATGTGTTAATGGGGGGAGTGGTGATAATTTGGAGTTGAAAGCTCTAATCTGGAGGTATCTAAAAAATTCGGAGTGGGGAATTTCTTTTTCCGATCTAATTTTCTCAAAAGTTTTTATATTTTTCCTCCCCTCCAGATCCCAAAGTCTTCAGATTCCTTTTTGTTTCCATATTGAAAAGTCTTCAGACCGGGAGCAAAATTAATGTTGTCGAATATGAGTGTCATCAGCGTCCCCCCTGGAGGCTAATCCACACTTAAATTTAGTGGTTTCCCAGACCTCCACCGAGTTGGTCATCGAGGAAAGCGGCGCCCTGATGGATTTAAGTATTTACTTATTTGACCAGATTAAATTGCCTTTGTCACAAGGAGCACATATCTCCTGTTCCAATTCGACCAATCTTTTCCATCTGGGTTTGGAATGCCATTGCTAAATTTGGCTTAGTTGCGCCGCCATATAATATGATAGCAAGCAAGGTACCGCTAGGCCTCCCGCTAATGTAGGTCTTTTGATGATCCGCCTCTTGATTCTTGTTTTTTTTAAAGTTCCAAATGAATTTAGTAATTAGGGATTGTAGAGAGAGGATGTCTTTTGACCTTAGTGGGACCGGATGTAATTATATCTTAAGCAAATGTGTCTTTTTGATTGGGGCTTCTGAAGGGGGGAATGTATGTCAATCAAGAGTTTACTCAAACTTTAGCCCACCCTGTGTCTGTTAAAGTCAATAAAAATAGGGAAGAACAATAAAGCGGGCTTTGCCTATGCAACCTTCCGTTCAGCACGTCCCTCTATCAAATAAAAGGTAATAGCCAAATAAAATCAAACCCCTCTCATGTCTCAGCTTCTCAGGTTAAAAAAAAGTACTTGAAAATAATTTTAGTTGTCTATTTTTTGTAAAAAAAAAAAAAGTGCCAGTAACTTCTTACATTTGTCACTGGCAGAAACCTAATAAATCTATGTAACATTTCCCTGCACTTTTACTTATAAACTTGTTATAAAAAGGAAACATAATCCAAAATGTTTTTAGCATCAGCTACATTGACTCTTAGATTGAAAGTGAAATATAGGCAGCTTTATCGTTCTACTGACCCTATAACTGTGGACTCCATAATTTTTAATAGCTGAATAATTACATATTTTATCATCTAGAAAGTATAGCCTTCCAAATGCCTTATCCATGATACTGCATAGAAGCCATCTCCACATAGAGGAAGGGTAAACTTTGGCAACTTGAACCAAAGTGATTTGAAACGGCGCTACACACCAATGGTAGTGACACAAGTGAAAAAATCTATAAACAAAGTGTATAGAGTGAGTTGTAAGGCGAACCAAATGTTATTCTCAACCTTCCAGGGAATATGTACAGATTCCCTTCAAGATTATGTAGGTCCAGGGTAGGAAGGGAGCGATGGTATCAGGAACACCCCAGAAAAAAAAAAAATGATGTTGGTATATTCGAGTCTTGGCTCTATATAAATGCCTACTTACAGCAGCTCAGTGTTCAAACAGCATTTGTCTACACAACAGGTAGGTGTGGATCAGGACAGCAGGTGAAAATCTTCTCAACAGCAGAAGGGACTCAAACAGTTAATGGTGCAGGATACATTCCACAAGTTGATATTCATGGAAAACAAGGGGAGACCATGGTATAGATCGAAGATATAAAATGTATGTATAAAAAAGGCAAATAAGAATCGTACTCACAATAAGCACATAGAACATGTACACATAGGTTTTTACTTGAGGCAGTTGAGTGCCGGAACAGTTGGAACACTTGCTGCTTCACCTCCCCGTGACTCCCGTCGGACCGCGATGGTTGGCGTCTGACGTCACTTCCGGTGAGAGAATGACAACTTCCGTTCAGGTAAACAGGGACGCGGGCAGCAGGGTAACACAGCAACTTCGGCGCCTTCAGTTCAAGTCAGTTCAGGAGCAGCTGTACAGGCTTTTGGACGGCTCTACGCGTTTCGCTGTGCTAAGACAGCTTCCTCAGGAGCGAATGAGACCCCTAGTGGGTGCACACTAATAAATAGTGTGTGTAATTGGTCCAATTAATTAATCGATCAGTTTTCACACAGGTTCTCCCAATTAAAGGTACATAACTATGTGGTCAAATGCAACGCAAATTTAATAAAAATACATAGGAAAAATAAATGGCAGGTAATTCAGCCTAAGACTTATAAAATACGTATTAAAAGTCAATTTAATGACTCATGGTGAATTGGAGAAAAAGAGAGAGAAAGATATGATCAGTTATTAATAGGAATATAGAAATAATTCTCTATAGACATTTAAAATCCATGGAATCAACATGTCAGTACATAGAAGGAAAAATTGGGGAGGAGGGGGGTTTAGGAGAAGTCACAGTAGAGAGGCAGGTACAAAGTGATTGTAATGTTTGAACAATATACAATATGGTCAGATAAGGAATGGTGCTAGTTCAAAGTCAGCATTGAGATCATTGGGTATGAGGGTGTTTAGTCTATGAATCCAGTACATTTCACGTTTGCTCAGATCAACATCTCTACTGCGGCCTCTCCAATGTTGCATAACATTTTCTATAGCGATAAATTTTAGACCCTTTGTACTTGAACTGTGGTACTTCGCAAAATGTTTAGACACACTATGTGTTAATATACCTCATCTGATATTACTTAGGTGTTCTATAATTCGGGTTTTAATTGCTCTTTTAGTTTTTCCCACATATTGTAACCCACAGGGGCATTCTAAAACATAGATGACATTCTCTGTGTAACAATTCATATATTGTTTGATCTTGAAATCTTCTTTACGACTGTTACCTCTGAAATTCTTTTTATCCAATTGTTTATATTCACATGCTTTACAGGTGGAACAGCCGTAAAAGCCCTTAATTTTTTGGAACCATCCTCCTTTATTGGTACCTAGCTTTTTTTATAGCACTTGGAGCCACAATACTTTTTAAATTTTGAGCCTTTTTGAATATTATTTTTGGATTTTCTGGAATTTCATTTTTTAAAATCGGATCATTACGCAGAATATGCCAGTGTTTACGTATTATTTTACTGATGTTGTTTGATTCCTTATTAAACGTTGTCAGGAAAGCAGTGTCGAAATGATTATTCATATTTAAAGGTTTACTTTTGGGTTCAAACAACTCTTTCCTATTTAGGGATTTGGCTTTAATAAACGCTGTGTCCAAAATATCTTTCTTATAGTTTTCTGGATGAAACGTGATTCCAATATTTTACATTGTTCACCAAAAATTGTTTCATCTGTGCAATTCCTACGCATCCTCCTATATTGATTATATGGCACATTGTCCATCCATAGGTGATGGTGGCAACTGGAACGTAAAATATAATTATTGCTATCTACATCTTTAAAGAAAGACTTAGTTTTTAAATTACTATCTTCGATATATATATTTAAGTCCAAAAAATTAAGTGAGGTTTTACTAGTTGTTGACGTGAATTGTAAATTGGAGGTGTTTGTATTTAAGTTAGTGAGGAACACATCTAAATTCTGTTGATCACCGTGCCAAATTAAAATGATATCATCAATGTAGCGCCGCCATAGGACAACGTTCTCCCCCAGCATGCCATTGGTCCAGATGTTGTTCTCTTCTCAATATCCCATGAAGAGATTGGCATAACTGGGGGCAAACGTCGTTCCCATGGCGGTGCCACATTTCTGAATGTAAAATGTATCTTCAAATAGAAAAAATATATTTTCCAATATGAAGGAAATGCTCTCTATGATGAATTGGACCTGTGTGTCCTGGAGTTCAGAATCCTTATTCAAAAAATACCTAACGGCTTCACAGCCCAAATTGTGTAGGATGGAAGTGTAAAAAGATGAAACATTTATAGTCGCAATAGTGTAATCCTCCCTCCAGATAATAGTATCCAAAAGTTGTAATACTTCAGTGGTATCCTTTAAATAAGACTTCAAAGATTTAACATAGCCTTGTAAAAAGGTGTCAATATAGGCTGACAGGTTGGAAGTCAGGGAGTTAGTTCCGGAGATTATTGGTCTACCGGGGGGTTTTATGAGACATTTATGGATCTTTGCTAATATATAGAATATTGGTATTCTTGTTCAGTTAGAATACCTAGATCTTTACCTTTTTCTAATAGAGACTGTAATTCCTTTGTGAATATTTTAGTTGGATTTTTCTTTAAAATTCCATAATTTTGGGAACTGACATCTTAAATGAAAACATGATTTCATACTTTTATTTTAACTTTTTTCCCCCTTTATTTTGTTTTTGCAGATTTAACTAATGTAATTGACAAGTTAAATGGACGGTAAGGAGGGATTTTTAAACAAAATGTTATTTAAAATTAGTTTTTTTTGTCAGGTTTTTATGGGGTACAGACAAAAGAAGGCAACACGATAACATACTGTACTGACATAATGGCTGATAGGGGAGGGGAGATACTCCAAACAGAATCATAACAGAATTAAACATATTAGACCACAGCAATAAAAGGGGAAAAGAGGGAGA
This sequence comes from Ascaphus truei, assembly GCF_040206685.1. Taxonomy (NCBI): domain Eukaryota; kingdom Metazoa; phylum Chordata; class Amphibia; order Anura; family Ascaphidae; genus Ascaphus; species Ascaphus truei. The sequence goes on along the minus strand of NC_134484.1, from coordinate 408,403,875 downwards.
GAGATAAAAAAAAAAAAAAGGAGGGAAAAAGATAGAAAGGGGAGGAGGGGAAATGCTTGTCTCCACACTTCAGTCCCGGAAATACCTAAAAGTATGTGGATGTTTGCTCTCACTAGCCGCCCTGGACATATTATAGTAGTGCCACCTCTATATAGCGGTTAACCCTGCCCTTGGGTTCAAACCAAGGGCTCCAGACTTGAGTGAACTGTTTCCAGTGTTCCTGATGGAAAGCCATGATTCTCTCCATTGACATGACATGCAGATTCTATTCTTGACCATATTCCTGTCCGTAGGATTGGGGTTCTTCCAGCAGGTGACCACACAGCATCTAGCTGCCATTGAAAACATACGTTTGGCCTCGTGTTTGGGGTGTTGTGTGAAGGGCCCTCATCCTCAAGTGTTTCGCCTAACTCCTCCACCCATTTGAACATGTATGCACATTTCTGATTGTATACTGGGCTCAGGAGTGGTTGGTAGAGTTCTGAGATTACACCCTTTTCTAGGAATCTCGAATCAAGGAGCAGCTCAAAATAGGTTGTGGTAGAAGGTTATATGGACAGAAACAAAGGTGCAAAACTTATATGTGTAGCGCTGTTTCCCCCCTCCCCCCTCTGGTAGATCTGCCCTTGCTACAGGTGTAGTTTTCCAATTGGGAGGAGCGCTGTGATACTCGTGAACATATGCAAAAAAAGGAAACAATATGATGGTGCAGATGGTAAAAAATAAAAGTGATCAAAAAACAGTCTCTGCAATGGTTGTACTCACAAATGATAAGGTCAAAATAGACCCATCTCTCTCTGATAGGAGCCCTCTAATGGATGCCCTCTTAGGATGGTATATTAGTTGAAATTCTGGAAGCTTGTGGTGTATTTTAGATCAAATGGATAATCAAAGTATCACCCAAGGATTATAGTGAGAAAAGAGAGAACGCATAGTACGATCTAGAATTGTATTGCACAACAATATAAATATAAATATTTAGGGAGAAGGTAAAAGAGAGGGAGTTTAGCGTTCTCTCTCCAGAGATACTTAAATTCTCCTTCATTCAGAATTCCCTGCTCTTTTCCTTTTAACAATTAAGTTTTCAGATCTTTGTGTCTCCTAGAATTCTATTAGCTTCTCCCTCATAATAAATACGATCCATAACTACAACTCCCCCACCTTTATCTGCTTGTTTAATAACAATATTTTCATTGGCAGTCAGATCTTCTAATCCAACTGAACGTTTCTCCAAAGATCTGAAAACTTTATTGTTAAAAGGAAAAGAGCAGGGAATTCTGAATGAAGGAGAATTTAAGTATCTCTGGAGAGAGAATGCTAAACTCCCTCTCTTTTGCCTTCTCCCTAAAATACTTAAGGATCCAATAAACCCACCAGGCAGATCTATTATATCAGGTATAGAGTCATTGACGAGTAATTTATCCCATTACATTGATTGTCATTTACAAAAATATGTCAATTCACTAAAATCTTACATAAAGGATACTACTGATGTGATTAATATTTTAGATAATATAGAATGGTGTGAAGAATATATTTTGGTCACAGCGGATGTTACATCCCTCTACACTTCTATTGTACACAGCGACGGGTTAGAAGCAATTGATAGAATATTGAGAACAGATATTGAGATGAAAGATGAACAGATCAATTTTCTGCTTGAGTCTATGACATTTATTTTAGAAAAAAATTACTTCTGGTTTAATAACAGATATTATTTGCAACAGCAAGGAACCGCAATGGGGACTAGGTTCGCACCAAGTTACGCTAACCTCTTTATGGGGGTCTGGGAAGAAGACCATATTTGGTCTAACCAGAGATTTGGTACGAACCTAGTCTCCTTGAAGCAGTTCATAGATGATATCCTGTTCATATGGAAAGGCAGTATAGATGAGCTTGAGACTTTTTTTCACATATATGGGAGATAATACTCTTAATCTTAGATTCACAACACATTGGAGCAAGGAAGAATTAGAGTTCCTGGATTTATCAATTTATGTTGAAAATAATGTAGTAAAAACCAAAACCTTCTTTAAGAAGGTAGATAGCAACAATTTCATAATGGAAAGTAGCTGCCACAATCCAGAATGGATTCGAAACATCCCATATGGACAGTTGAGACGATTAAAAAGAAATTGCACAGATGAACAGGTATACCGTGAACAATCAGAAGTCCTTTTAAATAAGTTCAAAGAAAGAAAATATAACCCGAACACTATAAACAGAGCTGTTAGGAGAGCGGATGATGAAGACCGAAAAGATATATTAAGCACAAAGGATAGAAATGTAAGACAAAATACTAATTTTAATATGGCTTTTCTCACACAATATAACAGAGAAGCATTACAAATTAAAAATATAATAGGAAAACACTGGCATATTTTACAAAATGACATAGTTTTAAAGGAACATCTACCTAATAAACCTGTTCTTATTTTTAGAAAAGCACCCAATTTCAAAAGTAGGCTGGCACCAACCACGTTTTTCAAGAAGAAATCTGAAGATACCACTACATGGCTGGACAAACCAAAAGGTTTTTTTGGTTGTTATACATGCAAAGCATGTATACAAAAAGATAAAGAGAAATTCAGTTTTAAATCAAATACTACTGGTGAAATTTTTAAAATTGAGGGGTATATTAATTGTAAGACTGATTTTGTCATCTATGTTTTGGAGTGTGTTTGTGGTCTCCAATACATAGGACGTACCTCCAGGCCTTTAAAAGTACGGATTTTAGATTATCTTTTAAATATTAGAAAGGGTATTTTAACGCACAATGTCTCTAAGCATTTTAGCATATGTCATCATTCTGATCCTAAGTCTCTAACCTTCAAAGGTATAGAACATGTCCCGGTACATTGGAGGGGGGGCAATAGATTAAATGTTCTAGTCAGAAGGGAGACTTTTTGGATTCACAAAATGCAGACCCTCAATCCAAAGGGTCTTAATGTTGACATAGACATTGGTGCCTTTTTAATATAGTTTCTTATAAAGTTTTAAGTATACATGTAAGTATTTATGTATGTATCTAATTATGTCTATCTTCCTCATCCCTTTAGACATCTACCTCTTTCTTTGCGTCGTTTTTTGCGTCAATATTTATTCTTTTATTGTTTTTATATATATATATATATTATTATTAATAAATTGTATTTAGATTAGGACTGTTCGATTGTATTAGCACATATTGCTTGTATCTGTTTAAATATTTGTAAGTGTATTATTATTATAATATTGAATAATATCTCCTCTGCCATTGCTCTATAAGCTACATATTGATTGGCAATTTCTGTATTGGACCCCCTGATTGGCCATTTGTATTCTAATATGGACTATATATAAGGGAGGTCCTGTGGGGTTCAGTATTCTGATTCCCGAAGAAGCTACAGTGAAACGCGTTGAATCGATCAGCTGTGGGAGGTGACAGAGCTGGGGAGAATACCGGAGTCAGGTGCTGGCAAACTACAACTAAACAGAACTGAGCAAGAAAGTGTTAATGGTGCAAACTAAAAGTTTATGGACAAAGCACTAGTATCACATGTAAACTGCAGCTCCGTGGAACAGGATCCTCAGAAGTGGATGCTCCTTGAAAGACCTCATATAAAGAAGAAAGCACAAATGCATGCGAGATGGTGCATTAACATTTTACTCTGAGCAGACAAACAACACAGAGGGGAAAAGGATAACTCACAATTTCCCCACTGGTAAAAAGCAGAGTGACTTCAGGTGCACTCCAACCCTACTCCAGACTCGGCCGCTCCTCGTTGTGCGCGCGCTCACGTGCACGGCTTCCCTGGTCTGCGTCTGTCACTAGCAGCATTCTCGGGTCGCCTAGCATCAACTTGTTGAGTTCCTGGTAGAGTAGTAGGATACTCTAGTGGCCTTAGAAGTCCAAAAAAAACTAAACTATACATTCATCTTCCATAAACAAATGTAATTATATCTTAAGCAAATATTTAGCTTTTGATTGGAGCTTCTGAAGGGGAGAATGTATGTCAATCAAGGGTTTACCCAAACTTTAGCCCACCCTGTCTCTGTTAAAGTCAATAAGAAAAGGGAAGAACAATAGAGCGGGCTTTGCCTATGCAAACCTCTGTTCAGCACATCCCTCTATCAAATAAAAGTTTTTTTTTTGCAAACTTTTGCAGCTGCGCCCTCCCTGCCTGCAGCTCCCGGTGCACGCGCACCCCTTACCTCAGTTCCCAACGTCACATGACGCCGCATGGTAATGTGATGTCATGTGACCCTGCAGCATTATTTGATGCCGCGTTGCCATGGAGACGCATCAACAGCCGCCTGAATCTCGGTAGGCACACCCTACAAAAAAAATCCCACCCCACTGGGGGGCATGCCCCCCAGTTTACACACCCATGGGTTAACCCCTTAATTACTATAGTGGTTATTAACCGCTAAGGTGATTAATGGGTTAGGGGGCATTAGATTATATTTTTTCTTCTATCCTTTCTGGCAACGGAGGACATAGACCTGCAGTATGCTGATGAGGATGCCCTTTATGATTGCAGGGGTACGTAGAAAGGTTTAGTTACTTTATTTATGCTGGCTGGCTAATGTTTTATTTTATAATGGGCAAATGAGCTATTATCCATATCTTGATAATAAAAAAAAAGATAAATGTGCTTCAGCGCTAATGCTATAAATAGTGTAGTGTAAAATAAACGATACTAATCTATACCAAATGTGCCTGTAATATAGGAAGGCTGCCTGGAACCATGAGATTATTACAAATCACATACAGAATCAACAAAAAATAAACAGTAACCAAAAACAAATTGTGAAATATACTGTGAAAAAACCTGACCATTTAAAATGTCCAGTCCTGTTAAACTAGGGATCTTCCAGTGAGTCTTGATAGGGCCAGGTTTGGGAGGAAATATGAGGAGCTCTGTTTTTGCCATGTTAAGTTTAAGTCAGTGGAGGGCCATCCAGGATGATATCGCAGAGAGACATTCAGAAACTTTGGTTTTTACAACAGGTGTGAGACCAGGGGTTGAAAAGTAAATGTGTGTCATCAGCATAGAGGTGATATTTAAACCCAATAGATGTAATTAGGTCACCTGGAGAAAGTGTGTACAGAGAAAAGAGAAGAAGTCCCACGACAGAACCCTTGGGTACCCCCACATGGAGATCGATAGAGGAGGAGGAGGTGTTAGCAGAAGAGACACTGAATGTACTGCACCGACACACTTTATTCGAGCAAATACCCAGTATGTACCTGGCAGATACCTGGAATGCGCCGCTCCTCACCTCTGACAAGCCCCGTTGCGTTTGCCTTCCCAGCCTGGGTTCATGCCTGGCTGACGGGCGGCTGATCTGTTAAATGATAATGATTAGGATTTAATAGGCTGCAATGCTTCGCGTGTCTACCAGATGGCATAAATTCATGAATTGTAATGCAGTATATATATATATATATATACTGTGCAGTATTGCAGCCAGCGGGAATAAAATGCTTCAATCCCTGCCTGGAAAATACCTCAATGCACTCGGGCAGAAAACAGTCACAAACCTCAATACACCCGGGTATACCCGAATTCGTGGGACTAGCCGAGCTCGAATAAAGTGTGTCGCCAGTGTACGATGGTAGAGGTAAGAGGAGATCCAGGATAGAGCTTTGTTATGAATACCAAGAGTACAGAGAATGTGAAGGAGAAGAGGGTTGTCCACGGTGTCAAAGGCTACAGAGAGGTCAAGTAATATGAGCAGAGTGTAATGGCCTCTGTCTTTGGCAGCATGGAGGTCATTAGTTATTTTAGTAAGAGCTGTTTCTGTCAAGTGAGCAGTGCAGAAGCCAGATTGTAGAGGGTCTAGGAGAGAATAGGTGTTGAGAAAGTGGAGCTAGTGAGAGAATACAAAATGTTCAAGGAGTTTAAAGGCAGGAGGGAGACTGGTCGATAGTTAGAAATACAGGTAGGGTCAAGCTTGCTGTTTGTGAGTAATAGTATAACTGTTGCATGTTTGAAGGAGGTGGGAAAGGTACCAGAGTAGAAGGAGGATTTAAAAATGTTTGTGAGCGTAGGGATTATAGTAGGAGCAAGATTTTTTAGGAGGTGGGAGGGAATGGGGTCAAGAGGGCAAGTAGTAGAGGGAGAAGAGGAGATCAGCAGTGACACATCCTTCTCTGAGACAGCGGAAAAAGAATCAAAGAAGGCTGGAGGAGGAAATAGATGGGATGTTCTGATGGATGGATTCAACCTTTTCCTTAAAATTGTTGAAAAAAGAGGAAAAGTATCCGGAGCCACTGCAGCAATCAACAAACACGAACCCAGGTAAAGAAAAAGGCTTTTATTTCTGCATACACATAGACAGGTATAACTTGTCCTCCCTCTTTACCTTAGAATAGTCAGCAAAGTCTTGAGGTGAGATGGAGGAAGAAGAAGAGGCAGCTGATGGTGGTTTGAGTAGAGAGTCAAAGACAGAGAAGAGTTGGCGTGGGTTAGATTTGTGCGTGTAGATTAGTTGAGAAAAGTAGGTTTGTTTAGCCTGCGAGAAGGCAGAGTTGAAACAGGATAGCATACATTTGTAGTGAAGGAAGACTGCAAGAGTGTGAGATTTCCTCCAGAGGCATTCAGAGGACAGAGTGGAGGAACGCAGCATGTGCGTGTGGGATTTTAGCCAGGGTCCGGGGTTAGAAGGGCGAGGACGGCAGAGAGAAAGTGGGGCATGTAGATCAAGAGAGGAGGATAAGGCAGAGTTGTAGTTCCTGACCAGGTTGTCGGGGTCTGGAGCAGAACTGAGGGAGGAGTGTAAAGTGGAATCAAAGGCTGGTAAGTTAATAGTGTGCAGGTTTCTGCAGAACCGAGGGGCATATGGAGATGGAGAGGGGGAGAAGCGAGAGAGAGAAAATGAGACGGGGTGATGGTCAGAGAGAGGAAAGGGGAAAATAGAGAAATCAGAGAGAGAAAAGATTTTAGTGAAAACTAAAAATGATTTGATGATGGGATCTGTTTACATAGTATGTATTTACATTGTTATGACTAGACAAGTTAAACACCTGTGGTTTTATTCATGTAGTGTTAGGGGCACCTGAGTTTTGTTTAAGACAGGTGATCACTTCCAGTCTAGCATACTTATGGGGAAGTCATGATACAGTACATGTTGAAGCCTGTTCGGTGTTTGAACGGTGTACAGGTTTTTATTATGTATCTGTACTAATACAGTATCTTTCCACTTGTATTTTCCCCATAACATGAAGTGAGACTACAGCATACGAGACTACAGCATACAGTACTTGTGTAGCCCTGGTAAGATTAGGGGCTATATTTCTATCCTCCTCCTGTGCAGTAATCCCTGGTAAGGGCAGGTTGCCAGGAGTTATCATGGGTTTCCCCCACTTCAAGCACTTGCCCTGATGGTGAAGATAGGTCACCTGATCCTGTGTCTAATCAAGAGACACAGGGGCGGTGCCTGCTGAAATCATAAAGAGCAGTGCATTTCCTATTTAGACACAGAAATCTAGTAGTAGTCTGAGTCTAAGTATTGAGTCCAAGATGAGAGCTGGCAGCCTATGAGTAGAGCTGATAGTGGACCACATACCTCTTACCCTGCATAGGGGGTAAGGGAAGAGCTAGCCCCACTCTGGGTGGCCCTAGGTCCAGAGTGGAGGCAGGGACATCCTGAGGGAGTACAGCCGGCTGGCTGTGCCTAATCCTGTACCTGACTGTATGCTGCTGAGAGAAGTAAATAAAGAGCTGCTGCTAATTATAAAAGACCTATTGTGTGAGATTGGAATCTCTCATCCCTGGGAGGGGATTCTGCGGTAGGGATTCCAGCCCTTATCCCTGGGACCTACTACAGATGGAGGCGCTGCACCATTGAAGAAGAACGAAGGCATTCACCCCAGAAACCTGTCCTGTTGTCCCCCATGTCATTGCGGGAGACTCAGGCCCTCCTGTTGCCAGCAGGTATGCACCACACAGAGACATGTAGCCAGACCACAGAACACCCTTGGGGCCCCGATCTGCGATTGGGTGGGGGTAGAGGGGCTACAGTTGGAGGCACTGCTGAGATAATCAGGACAGGTTTTCAGCGAAGCAGAGCTGAAAGTAACATGTACACTTTCAGTGCAAGTGTTGCAGAAGGATGGGCATTTTTGGAGACTAGGGGTAGTCAGGAGAGACTGTCCTCTCGCACAGTACAACCAAGGTGCCCTAAGAGGGTGATGTAAATTTGGGTACACTTTGGCTATAGCTGTTCTAGTCGCCTTGAGGCAGATAGTGTAGGATTCCTGTGGGTGTAGCCAGGTTAACATGGAACAGGAACTTCAGCATAGAGTCTGCACTATGAGTGGCCAAAAGTAGGTTGACGCCAAGTACTATCGGAAAGTCCAAGTACACTAGCTAGTATCCAGAAAATATACCACAGAGTACTTGTAATGTACCGTCAGCGAGTGCGGTGTACAAGGAGAGAGTTCTGCCTAGCCTGGGGTATGCCATGCATTATATTCACTCGTTAGAGCCCCATTGAGAGTAGTAAGTACCTAGGCACGAGTTGCACTATAGGCACTGAGAGTAGCGCTATCGTGGGCTTAGAGGGTTCACTAAAGATGGCAGCGAGATGTACATGTGCTCTGCGGGGCTTGGAGGAGGTTAAAATGGTGACTGCAACGCCATTCACTGCAACGCGTCTTGCAGCCTATCCAAAATGGTGACTCCCGCCAAGCCTAGATCGCGCACGTGCTGCATGCAAGCAGGCTGCAAGAGAAATGTGGCGAGAGATGTGCAAGGGTTTGGCGCCAAAACCAGAACCCCAGCTAAAAGAAGGGAGCGGCGCGAAAGCTGTAGCCGCGCCCATCTGTGCAGTGACTGGCCAAAGGACAACCCCACGTCACCCAAAGAGAAAGAGTGCCCCGCCTCTACCATCCACCAGAGGGAGGGGGCACGCAGAGAACCAATCCCAACAGTCCTCTCCAGCGGAAGGAGGGACAGGAAGTGAGACTGAGGAACCTCACTTTTGCTTGACTGGTGACAGAGAAGGAGCTATTTGTCAAACCAGCAAGCTGATTGAATCAACCCCTGTGCAAAAGATGGCTGACCTAAGCATCAACACTTATCAGCTTCCAGGAGGCTTCCTGGTTGTGGAGGTTGATGGCCGCGAGTATCTGCGGTGCCTGTGCGTCTCAGAGACACTGTAATGGACTATGGCGATCCTATGGTCACCGCCCCTAGCACCATTGCCCCAGCCTCTGCCCCTGCCCTGTCACGTTCTATGCCACCGGGTCCTAGTGGGAGTAAGCCGATTAAGACGCCCAAGTTTTCAACTGATTGGTGGGATTGGGTTTCAGGTGATGAGGGTTCTGATGGGGAGATACCACTGTCATGTGTTATACCTGTACCTAACCCCACTGTGTTTAATCCTATGCCTAGAGGTAGGGCCCGAGGGTCCCAGTCTTCTGCAAAAGCGGGTCCTGTAAGTCCTAAGGCACCCAAGATGAATCCCACAATATACAAGAATGTCATTAGAGGGAGGCGTAAAGGCTCGCACTCTACTGAGGCAGAGACATCTGGTGTGTCCTCAAGAGCTGATTCAGAGGAATGTATGAGTGTGTCATCCTCATATGAACATCAAGATAAATGGTGGGCACCGTTATTCACAGGGTATGATGAAGGGATGGACCGTACCAGGTTTGTGCTAATAAAGAAAGACACAGTAGACCACTGGAGGGATGTAGGCACATATTCTTCACAGGAGGTTGCTGACGAACTAGACAATAGATGAAGAGAGATTATGCAGAAGGTAATAACACCCAAAGATTCATCTATTTTATATGATGACATTGCGCCTGAGGAGCCTAAGTACGGGGTACTGCCAGGAAAGGCTGAGAACCGGAAACTTACTAAGTTAAGTTGAGCAGATAGAGCCATAGTGGCGAGATACAGACAGTATCATGGGTATGAGTTCCCGTACGTACCAGAGCTCATCATGCAGGAGATTGAGGATCAGAGAGACACCTGGCTCAGAGATGCTGTCATTGAGTACCTGCGTATTAAGTTTGGTCACTCTGCTTATTTGAAGGAAGACTAAATATGTTCCTTAATGAGGGTTTGGAGTACAGGCAGGAACATATTCATGCACACGGTAGTGTACAGGCTGGAGAATGGGCCTGTTCAACCCTTCTTTGTTAAAATTGTGGATCACAATGGACGGGACGTGAGGAAGCCTGATCCCCGTCATTATTATTGAGTTATGGGTTCTCCATGTTGGGAGTTTCCCGCTGTATGTCACCATCTGGGTGTTACAGTCTGTGATGCACATATATATTAATTTTATTGTTGTGTTTTCACAGGTTGTTCACCTGCAGGATGGCCCATCAAATTAGATCCAAGTAGGGACCATTGGATTCCACCTGAGGGAGAGTGTAGCCCTGGTAAGATTAGGGGCTATATTTCTATCCTCCTCCTGTGCAGTAATCCCTGGTAAGGGCAGGTTGCCAGGAGTTATCATGGTTTCCCCCACTTTAAGCACTTGCCCGAATAGTGAAGGTAGGTCACCTGACCCTGTTTCTAATCAAGAGACACAGGGGCGGTGCCTGCTGAAATCATAAAGAGCAGTGCACTTCCTATTTACACACAGAAGTCTAGTAGTTATTCTGAGTCTAAGTATTGAGTCCAAGAGGAGAGCTGGCAGCCTATGAGTAGAGCTGATAGTGGACCACATATCTCTTACTCTGCCTAGGGGGTAAGGGAAGAGCTAGACCAACTCTGGATGGCCCTAGGTCCAGAGTGGAGGCAGGGACATCCTGAGGGAGTACAGCCGGCTGGCTGTGCCTAATCCTGTACCTGATTGTATGCTGCTGAGAGAAGTAAATAAAGAGCAGCTGCTAATTATAAAAGACCTATTGTGTGAGATTGGAATCTCTAATCCCTTGGAGGGGATTCTGCGGTAGGGATTCTAGCCCTTATCCCTGGGGCCTACTACATATGGAGGCACTGCACCATTGAAGAAGAACGAAGGCATTCACCCCAGAATGAAAAAAAGGGGTGATCTGCGCTCATAAATTGTATTAAACGTGATAAGTGATTGTGTGACCCTTAAGGGAATTAAACAACCTGATTAGGATGAGGTTTATGCCGCTGTTCTCGTGGGATGGCTCAGCACTCCGGAACTAGTACAAAACAAAAAGAAAAACAGCGCAAAAAAACCTCATAGTGTAGTATATTAAAAAGTAAATAATTTATATATTAATGGTGAGTATTGCACATACATCAAGATTAAAATTAAACAGCATGACATGTTAGGGACATGTTACCACTCGGTGAACAGCAACACAGGAACACGTTGTGTAGGCTTAGGTTTCTCTCCTCTAGTAGCAGGGACCCAGGATCGAAACTCTCCACTCCAGATTGAAGTTCTTTACTTTACGGTGGGGACGCCACTGCCGCTGTTGTAGATTAGGATACTCTCCTTGCCGGTTCCGGGTTGCTCCACGTGTATGCGTGACGTCATCAATTGGCGATTCCCTGAAGAAGTATTATCTATACGAGACGCGTAGGAGAGGGCGCGTTCCATATCCTATACCCATTGAGGCTCTTATTCTCTGAGCAACATTGACTGTGTTCGGGACACTCGCTGGTTTGTTCTACAACCCAGCACGACACGACGCGAACCTTGGAAAGACGCCAATTGATGACGTCACGCATACACGTGGAGCAACCCGGAACCGGCAAGGAGAGTATCCTCCTCTACAACAGCGGCAGTGGTGTCCCCACCGTAAAGTGAAGAACTTCAATCTGGAGTGGAGAGTTTCGATCCTGGGTCCCTGCTACTAGAGGAGAGAAACCTAAGCCTACACAACGTGTTCCTGTGTTGCTGTTCGCCGAGTGGTAACATGTCCCTAACATGTCATGCTGTTTAATTTTAATCTTAATGTACGTGCAATACTCACCATTAATATATAAAATATTTACTTTTTAATATACTACACTATGAGGTTTTTTTGCGCTGTTTTTCTTTTTGTTTTATTCACCCCAGAAACCTGTCCTATTGTCCCCCATGTCATTGCGGGAGACTCAGGCCCTTCTGTTGCCAGCAGGTATGCACCACACAGAGACATGTAGCCAGACCACAGAACACCCTAGGGGACCCGATCTGTGATTGGGTGGGGGTAGAGGGGCTTAAAGTCTTTCACAAACTTTCCCTTTTCCGTAGGGAGATACTGCAGTGATCTGTGCATTGACATCTGGAGTCTGGAGGATACATTATCCATAAGCTATTTCCCGACAGTTGTGAGTTCAATATTCTTTCTGCAGATACTGATACTAAGCTTGATACCTCTGGCAGTAAAAATGCATACTGTAGTCTCCAGACATTGGGAGTTATACCGCAAACCCCTTTAGAACTTTTTGCTGTGTTTGACCAGTGACAAAGGCATGCAGAGATGCTAAAATCAATTGTGTTGTAAATGGGATTCAATATGTAACCTTTTTTTCCACTTTGTAACAATTAATTTTTTTTTCTTTTTTGGGGTTGTGGTTTTAGTCTACACTGCAATTATGGAATTATATTGTTGATCAGATGCAGACCCACAGACAAGTAATGGTGAGCGTAGTCACATTCTTCCACAATCATGAATGTTTTTTTTTCATTTATGGGTTTAAAGTGCTATGGTTTAGAGCTCCCTAGTTATATCTTTTTTGTTTTTAAACTGCTGGTCCTCCTACATTTTTTTTCTATATCTAACTCCTTTTTTTCGTGGAAACTTTTTTAGGGATGGTCCTGTAAATATCAGGAAAAGAGTCTGCACAGGAGACCTGATAAACCATGCAACAGACCAAGGATGACACAGCTTTAGCAAAGCTCCATGTGGTGTTACTTTAAGCCCAAAGAGGCACTATGCCACAGATGTAACAAAAGAGGGCACTATACAGCTGTGTGCCGCTCTACTAGAAACATTGATAATTTCATGGGCATTAAAAAATATCAGGGATAGAGGAAAATGTCTCCAAGGAAGAAGTGGCAACAAACTTACCTACTGTACATAGTGGTTGCAAAATATAGCTATAATGGAGCATGTCTAAAATGTAAGCTTGATATGGGAACAGTGGTCATAGCAATTCCAAAAGCACAGTTTAAAAAAGTATGAGATGGTGAGTTAGTGCAACAAAGCAAAACTCTAAATGGGCCTGGAATCAATATCCTTCAAGTACTGTAAAAGGATACTTTAAATGCATGTTGCATAGCTAATCATATCACAATATCGTTGTGATTCCATAGAATTCAGAAGCACAACTGGGACTAACAGCAATAGAAGCATTATGCCTAATACTGCTGCGGCTCATTTTATTCTAACACATCGCCGTTTTTTTCCCTGGATTTTTCCTGGAATGCGACGCACTTCACCGGGAGCATGCCGCATTCACTTTGCGTTCTCAGCCACGGGTCATGCGCGGTTGACGCGCGGTTGATGCGTTTATTGAGAATGGTTCGGATTTAATAGGTTGCAATTCTTCGTGTGTCCGCCAGATGGCAGATATTCAGGAATTGTGATGCGCATGCGCTTCAGTAATGTGTCGACTTAAAGGTGTTTCGTTTAAAAAAGATACCACAGTGTGCTATTGTAAATTGGCCTTGAGACTGAAGGAAGAGGTTGCAATAATGTATCAATTTAGGCTTTTCATATTAAAGAAAGACAAAGACCAGTTTCTGTTACAGTATTCTCCAGAGAGGAGCCGCCATGAGTGTTCAAGTGCAGCCCGTTTTCCAAAAACCCGACAGAAGTTACGCGTATTTGATATGGGTTGCGATTAATGCAACAGATGATAAGATGGCAACAGTTGTTCAAATTTATCAGTATTTTATCGAAAACTATGACTTTTACAAATTTTCACCAGCTCCTCATACATGAAAGCGTGCAATAAGGAAAAGGTTATGTAGCGATCCCTGTTTTTATCGTATTGAGCCACAATTTATTGGAGGGTATTGGTGTGTATCACCGACTTTTTCCTGTATCTATGATCATGCAGACGGCAAAAGGCGAAAGGTTGTGTTAAAACCAAGTAAGAAACGACAGTCGCTGCCAAGCAATGCACCAGCACCAGCACCGGCTTCCAATAACGGTCCCACCGTCAGTGACAACCCTTGCTGTTTGTCCAGCAAGCCTGAGCCAGATTTTGCGTGCAGTTTCGATCAAGCTTGCATGTACCTAAGCGATTTCCAGCCTCATCAGCTGACTACAGGTGTAGTAGTCCCGCTGCCAACTATCGACGTGGATGATCAAGAACACTGGACTGGCAGTGGCCCAGCGCCGGCTGGTGAGTATTGTTGCCGTATTATTTTCTGTGTTTTTTTTATTTTGACAATACAGTATCAATATCGGTGCGATTCAAAAGTCAAGCGATTCTCCTGTAAGCAATATCATTGGCTGAGCGGCTTCTCCAGTACTGTACTGCAGATACTGAACAATTGGTGGAACGCTAGGCGCATGCGCATTGGAACCTTCTTGAAACACATATGCGTGTCATTACATCGACGGTAGGCGCATGCGCATGTGAACAGGAGACGCCCCCCGAGAAAATTATTGGTGGGACTGGCTGGGAACTTCTTTAGGGGGCTGACCATTACAGTAAAACTTTTCTTTTTGTTTTTTCTCAGAAAAGAAAACGGCTAATGGAGGGATTTCGATGGATAATATCGCTTTGTGTAACAATGCCTGCACATTGCTTAATCGGATTTAAAACCCACGTACCGGAGTCTACAGTTTAGTGGCCGTTGTTATTGATTAGGATAAAATACTGTACCTGAAACAGTATGCTGATGTTTTCCGGCCGTACAGCATACAATACTTTTTTTAATACAGTATACTGTGTAATAAACCCGAAAAAATAAAAACTATGCATTTATTCTACACGTATTACAGTGCCAGTACATACAGTACAGTAAAGTACAGTATGTGTCTTCTATTTTTTTTAATACTCTTGTACTGAGCATGCCTACAGTATACAGTACAGTATGCCTGGACAGTAGTGTACATTCTAGAAACACTGTATTTTGTTACAGTAGCAAAGGAGCCAATGGAACAATGTACAACAAATCAACATGTTCTTTTATTGGTGGAGTAAGTACAAAAACATTTATTTACAAATACTGTACAATGTAGAAATATTTTAAGTGCACAGCAATTCAAAACATCAACAGGTGTATGGTTTACTGCTACAGTAGTGAAAACATTTATGTATAGAAAGTAAAAACATTTACAGTCAGTCAGTATGGTTTACAGTCACATGTTTTAAAAACAAATTCTTTATTCATAAAATATACAAAACGCAACATCTCCTTTATTAAAGAACGGTAAGTCAAAACATATACAGTGGGATGGTGTGCAAAACAGTCTGCACCAGTACAGTCCTCGAGGGCAGCAAACAGGCCCGGTTTTCAGGGTAACCTTTGAAAACTGTGCCTGTTTGCGGCCCTCAGGGACTGGAATTGTGCAGGTCCTGTGTGTGTGTACAGCAAGTTAAAACATTTCTGTATAAATACAAGTTAAAAAACACACAACAATATCTCCTTTATTTAAGTACAGCAGGTCAAAACATGTACAATACAGTTCAGCACAACAGTATGGTCTTACCTGTAATTAAAAAAAATCTTTATTCATAAAATACAGTATACAAAACGCAACATCTCCTTTATTAAAGAAACATATACAGTACAGTGGGATGGTGTGCAAAACAGTCAGTCAGGCCTGCACCACTACAGTCCTAAAGGGCAGCAAACAGGCCCAGTTTTCAGGACAACCTTGAAAACCGGGTCTGTTTGCGGCCCTCCGGGACTGGAATTGTGCAGGTCCTGTGTGTGTGTACAGCAAGTTAAAACATTTCTGTATAAATACAAGTTAAAAACACACAACAACATCTCCTTTATTTAAGTACAGCAGGTCAAAACATGTACAGTACAGTTCAGCACAACAGTATGGTCTTACAGTACCCGTGATTAAACCAGAAAGTCCACCAGATTGTCCGTCCATGGCCGATTCCTTGCATGGCGCAAAACGCCATTAATGCAGTCTCGAACGCCTTTCATTACAGGATCTGTAATTGTATAAAAGCACCGCAATTCCCCCAGAATGGTCTTTCTTAAATTGGCAGGAAGCGCCCTTTTTACGTGATTTCCTTCGTAGTTCACTCTGAGGGCCCAGTCGCAGTACAACAAGTAGGGCACATGGTGCTTAAAAAGTAACAAGGCATACTTGTGGGGTGCACCAGCACTCATCACCCTATACTTCTCCCTGAGCGCCGGTGGCAGATCGCACAGGCTGATGTTGGGCACCGTATCGATGCGAGCGAATGTAGGTCTTCTGCGAGCGGGTGTGCTTGAGGCGACGGGCGAGGGTAGGTTGTCTGGGAGGAAGCTTTCCTCCTGTCTTGGTCGCTGTGTTGTCTCCTGGCGTGGTGTTGACGGGGTTGTCATGTCCTCCTCACCGGCATTCATGTACACTACATCTTCTGGTTGAGGGGGTTCGCTTGGTGATGGAAGGGGGTCAATGCTCCCATTCATCACATCCATGCCACCCTCCTGCTCCGGCGTTGGGGAAACAGGGGCATGAACACCGAGCAAATGATGTATACCCGCTATGTCAGCCTCTATCTTCTCCATCCGTCGATCCATCCGTTGATCCAGATGTTGCATCCGTTGATCCATATCTAGCATCCGTTGATCCATATGTAGCATCCGTTGCTCCACATTTAGCATGGTCTCCAGAAGCAGATTTATCTTTGCCAGCACAATAGAGTTCCTGGGGATATCCACACTTATCCCATTCAGCATCCGGTCTAACGAGCTGCTTCTTGTGCGTGACATGTGGACATCTGGGTGGATGGGTGCAACGGAGGATGAGATGGGGGTTCCATGGAGAGAAGCGGCAGCGTCGTCGAAGAAGGAAGTGGCCTGTGGATATCCCGTAGAGGAGAAGCGGCAGCGTTGTCGAAGAGGGATGGAGAAAGTGACCTTTGGATTTCCAGGCAAGAAGCAGAGTCATCTAAGAGCAAAGGAGAAAGGGACCCATGGATTTCAGAGGCACCAGCGGCAGCGCCATCGGATAGAACTGGAGAAAATGGCCTGTGGGTTTCCGGGAGGGCGGCGGCTGCATCGAGGACGAGGGGTGGAGAAGACGGGCTGAAGATTTCCGGGACAGCGGCGGCAGAGTCGTCGAAGCGTATGGGAAGAAGTGGTCTGCGGGTTCGATGGGTTGGCTCCCATTCGTTTTGCGTCGAGAGTACATCACCGTATTTCTTCTTGACATAATAAGGCTGACGTCTATGAAAACCCTTAGCCTTTGGGGTCAGCAGAAGGTTTTCTTTATTGGCCTTAGCCTGTCGCTTTGGCCTTGATGTGGAAACGGCAACCGTCTTTCGCTTTTTCTGCATGACAGGCACGGCAGAGGCGAGGGGGTTCCTGCGTCCGTAGAATCGGGGTTGATCCATGGAAGCAGATGGCATAATGCAGTATCTGGACAAGGGCAAGTTCAGATAAAGATCATCGAGTGGTGGGCTATGCAAAGTGTGTAACCTTTTATGCATGGCGGCGAGGTACAGGTGTCGAAAGTGGGCGTACTCTAGTGTGAGTCATTAACGTATAAATACACCATCCATTTTGTGGATTCACTGCACATTGAATACACATCGACTAAACATCGAATATACATTCTTGGGTTTGTATTTCTTTCTATTCGCAGCAATGCCTGTTATAAAGATTTCCAAGGATCTCAGCATGCGAAATAAGGAGATGTACACGAGCGGACACCGAATTGCTGCAATCCAACGCTGGTTAGCTACTTCTGGCCTCGTTGTGCCAGCAACCACGTGAGCTATCATGCACACGGAAAAAACAGAGAACGCAAAAGGGCACCAAGTGTAACTAACGCGTAAGTATATTTATACAACTTAAATTTTTTTTTGATATCAAATAATGTACTGTAGATCTACAGTACTGTATCTAATATTTTAGTTATTTCTGTAGATTTATATTACAACAGTATATATATTTTGTATATTTATATTACAACAGTATACTGTATATATTTTGTATATTTAGATTTATTTTACAACACTATATATATTTTGTATATTTATATTTTTATTACAACAATATATATATTTTGTATACTGTATTTGTATTTATATTACAACAGTATATATATTTTGTATATTTATATTTATATAACAACAATATATAGATTTTGTATACTGTATTTGTATTTATATTACAAAAGTATATATATTTTGTATATTTATATTTTTATTACAACAATATATAGATTTTGTATACTGTATTTATATTTATATTACAACAGTATATATATATTTTATATTTATATTACAGTACAACAGTATACTGTATATATTTTGTATATATAGATTTATATTACAACAGTATATATATTTTTTATATTTATATTACAACTGTATATATTTTGTATATTTAGATTTTTATTACAACAGTATATATATTTTGTATATTTATATTACAACAGTATACTGTATATATTTTGTATATTTCGATTTATATTACAACAGTATATATATTTTGTATATTTATATTAAAACAGTATACTGTATATATTTTGTATATTTAGATTTATATTACAACAGTATATATATTTTCTATATTTATATTACAACAGTATACTGTATAGATTGTTTTTCTTTACATTGTATGGAGACAACTCTTCTGGTGGACAAAATAAGTGAGGAGAATGATGAGAAGAGTGCATTAAGGGTCAAATACACTCTGCAGGAAAATCACAATCTCACTGTATCCGAGACCAGCATACTGTAAAGAAGATGAGACGCAGCATTGGATGGAAATATGGACGTGTGAGGTTAGTACTGGACAATACAGGAGGTAAAAGTGTTGTTTAGGAAACTGTACTGTACCGCTAAAATGATTTATTCCTTGTCATTACAGAGCGTACCCCATGATAAGGGATGCAAACAAAATCAAAAGAGTGGTCCAGGCCCAGGCATGGATCGACAGTGGGGAAACTTTCCAGGATTGCATCTTCACTGACGAGTCTACTGTGTCGCTGGAGAGATTTGCAACCTTTGCATTCAACAAAAAAGGTCGCATATCTATGAAGCCGCGGCCAAAACACCCCGTGAAGCTGCGTGTGTGGGGTGCCATCTCTAGGCGTGGACCAGGATGCATTGTCATCTTTGAAGGTAAAATAGTAAATTCAAACCGCGCTCTTGCTTCCTAGCAGGATCTTGAAGTAGATCAACTCTTCCCTCTTGCAGCTGATGTGATGTGAAGGCACCCCTCCTCCACCGATACCGTCGTAGGATGGCTCCAAACGTCAGGAGTCAATGAAAAATGAAACACAAAAGCGCACCAAGGGTCAAGATTTAATAAAACAATGTAATAAAATAACAAGTAAAAACTTACATATAGGGATATATAAGTCCAGTAGAGCAGTGCAGGGGCAACAGTCCTGGTGGAATCCTAGGCGCAGGGGGTAGGTGCTGAGGCTTACGGATCAGTCCCGCGCGCTGGGGCTGGCTGGCTCGGCACCACGTTGTTGTCACTTCTGGGTTGCGACTTCTCGCAGGACCCGTGTTTAGTAGCCCACCACAATCGCCGGTACTCCAGCATGAAACTCACTCCGGCGAACCGAAAGAGTTTCTGGCTGTTTGTAGGAGTGCTGGGGCTTATTCCACCAATTAGCTTTTTATTCTCCTGCTTTAATAGTATGATGCCCTCCTTCTCTAAATCAGATTCCCCAAGGAGGAAGGCAGCGTGACCTTGATGTCCTAATCGCCCCCCCCCGAGTCCCCCCCCCCGAGCCCCACACCCCCCCCTGAGCCCCACACACCCCCACACACCGTGACATATGCGGCGGCAATAGCCGCCGCTCCTAACGGCCGCTGCCATGCCGCGCATGCGCAGTTGTGATGGCGCCGCTGACGGACGCCACACATGCGCAGAAGCGGCTGGCAGTGGCGTCGTTCCCCCCACACGCGTTGGCGGGCCCCCTGCTCTCGCAGGAAGCGGTGACATACGCGCACCACACGCGTGGCACAGGGGCTCGGCGCCGGCTCCTGGAAGAAAGGGTGACCCGGGCGGCGCGCATGTACCCCGCGGGGGGGGAAGGGTGTGCGCAGAATTTGTGGCGGGGGGGGATGCGCACACTGACTGACCCACCCACACCTCCCCACACACTGACTGACCCACCCACACCTCTCCACACACTGACTGACCCACTCACACCTCCCCACACACTGACTGACCCACCCACACCTCCCCACACACTGACTGACCCACCCACACCCTGACTCACCCACCCACACCTCCCCCACACACTGACTGAAACCCACACCTCCCCACACACTGACTGACTGACCCACCCACCCACACCTCCCCACACACTGAATGAAAACACTTCCCCACCCACACCTCCCCACACACTGATTGACCCACCCACCCACACCTCCCCACACACTGACTGAGCCACGCACCCACCCACACCTCCCCACACACTGACTGACACACACACACACACACACACACACACACACACACACACACACACACACACACACACACACACACACACACACACACACACACACACACACACACACACACACACACACACACACACTGACTGACCCACACTGACCCACCCACACACTGACTGACCCACCCACACTGACCCACCCACACACTGACTGACCCACCCACACTGAACACACTGACTGACCCACCCACACTGACCCACCCACCCACTGACTGACCCACCCACTGACTGACCCACCCACCCACTGACTGACCCACCCACACTGACCCACCCACCCACACTGACCCACCCACCCACTGACTGACCCACCCACACTGACTCACCCACCCACACCTCCCCACACACTGACTGACCCACCCACCCACACCTCCCCACACACTGACTGACCCACCCACACCTCCCCACACACTGACTGACCCACCCACACACTGACTGACCCACACACTGACTGACCCACCCACACACTGACTGACCCACACACTGACTGACCCACCCACCCACACCTCCCCACACACTGACTGACCCACCCACCCACCCACACCTCCCCACACACTGACTGACCCACCCACCCACCCACACCTCCCCACACACTGACTGACCCACCCACCCACACCTCCCCACACACCCACACCTCCCCACACACCCACACCTCCCCACACACTGACTGAACAACCCACCCACACCTCCCCACACACTGACTGAACCCACACCTCCCCACACACTGACTGACCCACCCACCCACACCTCCCCACACACCCACACTTCCCCACACACCCACACCTCCCCGCACACCCACACCTCCCCACCCACACCTCCCCACACCCTGACTGACTGACCCACCACCCACACCTCCCCGCACACTGACTGACTGATCCACCCACCCACCCACACCTCCCCGCACACTGACTGACTGACCCACCTCCCCACACCTCCCCACACACTGACTGACTGAACACACCTCACCCACCCACACCTCCCCGCACACTGACTGACTGACCCACCCACCCCACCCTGCACACTGACTGACTGACCCACCCACCCCTCCCCGCACACTGACTGACTGACCCACCCACCCACACCTCCCCGCACACTGACTGACTGACCCCTGCACCCCCCCCCCACACACTCTGACCCCCCCACACCCCCCCACACACTCTGACCCACTCACACCTCCCCCACACACTGACTGACACACACACTGACTTACACATACACACTGACTGACACAAATACACATACACACTGACTGACACACACACACACAGACTGACACAGACTGACACACACACACACACACACACACACACACACACACACACACACACACACACACACACACACACACACACACACACACACACACACACACACACACACACACACTGACTTACACATACACACTGACTTACACATACACACTGACTGACACAGATACACATACACACTGACTGACTGACTGACACACACACACACACACACACACACACACACACACACACACACACACACACACACACACACACACACACACACACACACACACACACACACACACACACACACACACACACTGACTGACACACATACACACACACTGACTGACACACATACACACACACTGACTGGCACACATACACACACACTGACACACATACACACAAGGAATTCACACTTAGTGCAAATAGCTAATACAGGGGATGTGTACAGAGCATTGTATTTTGATTTCTAATTAAAACATCACCAACACAAATACAATTTCTGTGACAAAAGTCAAAGAAGTTTCACTTACTATGCGCGTGCACAGCACACACAGCTTTTTTTTGTTTTCTTGTCGTTTCAGGAAAAAAGGGTGGCCTGGGGGGAGGTGGGGTGTTGTGTACAGTCTAATCTGTTTGAACAGTCAAATGTACAGTATATAAACAGCAGTAATGATGTACACAAAACCTCTCCTCTCTTAATGAACTACTGTACTGGACACAGAATGAGGAACAAGATAAAGACGGAAAAAATAATATTACTATATATATATATATATATATATATATATATATATATATATGTTGCAAAAAAAGAAAAAAGAGCCCCAATAAAAGCACTCTAGTATGCCTGACAATACAAAACCACAATGTTTATTGAAAAATGTCACAGAACATAAAGTAAAATTAAAGCACAGAAAATTTAAAACAAGGCATGGATCCCCTGAGAAGTGCAGACTTGATTTAACCTCTGATCAGGGAGTTACCCTGAAAGACAATACAAAAGTCTAAATAGACATATGAATGCTGGAAAGTACCTGACAGGGTGTAAAAAGTATAGCTACTGACAGACACAAAACGGTGGCTAAATAAGGTGGCTGATACACTGAATAACAAAATGCTGCAGTCTCCCTAGATCTGGGGACAAGTGTAAAGCATCACAATATCAGCAGACTCACTGTGAAAAGACACATGAATAGTCAAATAGAGCACACCTTAGTCTGTAGCAGCAGATAAGTAATACTTCACCTCATGTCAGGTACTCAGCACAGTCTGTGGAGGAGTCAAGGAGCAAAGCTCTCAGCACATGAATATGTCCTAGAGAGGGGACAAAACAGGGGATCCTGCCAATGGGACCTGCTCCTACGCGTTTCGGCCTTAGCCTTCTACTGGGAGTGGTACACAAAACCTCACCTCTCTCAATGAACTACTGTACTGTACACAGAATGAGGAACAAGATAAAGACGGAAAAAATAATATTACTATATATATATATATATATATATATATTATAAATTACAGTATATATTATCAAATAATATTCTTATAAATGTGCATTATTCATGTTTATCCATGTTTTACAAATGTTTTCTAAATGTTTATCCAATGTCAATCTGCCAGAAGAACTTAATAAAGACTGCATTATGTATTATTCATGATTATTTTTATATTTGTATTTTTTGGTTCCTGATAAAATAAATATTTATTTACATTCCTGCTAATCATAATCATTGGCAACACCCACCCTTCCCCCCCACACCTACAGTACACCAATGAATAAGAATGAATGACAAAACAACATGAATCAGTTAATGGTTTTTTTAACTCTCAATTCTCACAATACTGTGCAAATCGGATTTACATTTCAAAATCGAGAAGGGATTTTCCAAAGCGTTACCGTAAACAAAGCCTCAAAGGGTTGGGGGGGGTGGGGTGAGTCATGTGCAGTAATCAGCTATCTCCCATCTCAAAGAGGATTAGAGTACACGCAGGCGCAGTGAGGTGATTGACGCTCGGCTAGGGACGGATTAAAAACACAATGACTAGCTCCAGAAAATTAATGACTCTGTGTGGGGGGGGGGGGGGAAGTTGCATGCGTCATGTGCAGTAAGCAGCAAGCTCCCATCTCAAAGAGGATTCGAGTACACGCAGGCGCAGTGAGGTGATTGACGCTCGGCTAGGGACGGATTACATAGAGTAGAGTACAGTAATTTCAAAAGGCAGTTCATCATAATAATTTGATCCCTACACCCCCAAATACAATACATAAAAAGCTCACAAATCAACCATGTGCAGGCAAACGCACAGATTGAATATCGTAATATCAAGATTGTTTTTGCAGGCTTGTGGATAAAATAACAGTTAAACAATTATAATTAAAAAAAAAAAATTTGGGGGCACTCAAGCAAGCAGTGGTGGGTGAAGTTACAGGCGCATGAGCAGTAATCAACTAGCTCCCATCCGAAAGAGGATTACACACAGGCGCATAGAGAGGTGATGCTCTGTGCAAATCAAATTCGAGAAGGGATTTTCCAAAGCGTTACCGTAAACAAAGCCTCAAAGCTCCCATCTCAAAGAGGATTACACGCAGGCACAGTGAGCCTTTGTAGCTTGGCTATGGACGGATTAACAACACAATGTCAAGATTCAGAAAATTAACGACTATGTGGAGAGGGGGGGTTTGGGTGAGTCATGCACAGTAAGCAGCTAGCTTCCATCTCAAAAAGGATTACACGCAGGTGCAGTGAGGCTTTGTTGCTCAGCTATGGACGGATTAAGAACACAATGGCAAGATTCAGAAAATTAACGACTCCGTGGAATTTCAAATCCTTGAGCTAGCCTTGTGTGTGTTCGTGGGGGAGGGGGCTACAGGGTACAGCTGCATGAAGTTCAAAGCTAAAGACATACTTTAATTTCAAAAGGCAGTTCATCATAATAATACACTCCCAAATACAGTACGTAATAAGCACATAAATCAACCATGTGCAGTCAAACGCACAGGGTCGCAGTCAAAAGCTACAGCACAGATTGAATATCGTAATACAGTAAGATGGTTTTTGCAGGCTTGTAAAGAAAATAAAAATAAAAAATTACAATAAAATTTTTTTTTTAATTTTTTTTGGTCACTCACTCAGGCAAGCAAGCAGTGGTGGGCAAAGTAACAGGCGCATGTCACCTGCTGTCAAGCAGGAATGTGATTGAAACCAGATACACGTTCAAAGGAATGGTGTGGGAGAGATGTACTGCATTGTAGAGAAGATAAGAAGTTGAAATACCCTGCAGTGCAGTTAATTATCCTGAGCGAGGGGAGAGCGCTGTATATGCCGAAATGTGACACTGTTACAGTACTGTACATGCCTATGCATTTCAACAATTTTCAAATGAGACATACTGTACAGTACAGCACTGCAAATGCATGTATACTTTAAATATGCAAATTTACAATTACTGCGCGCGCACACACAGACTGTGTACTGACGTACATTGAACCGTGAAGGTATTAGACTTCCAAGACAACAGCTCGCAAACGCCCCCCTGAGTTTTTACATGGCATTGCAGTATTGCAGACAGCGAGAATAAAATGCTAATATCACGAGCGCGAAAATAACGCAATTCACTCCGGGCGAAAAAAACAAAAAAAACGCACCTAACCGGGATAATCTGAGAGCTGCGGATCTAGCCGACTTAGACTCAAGTCGGCCGCCACTGTATACTGTAGACCGTAAATAAAATGTTTGTTAACATCTACCCAACAGTATGCCAAGGTTTGGGAAATTGAGCGAGTCATATGGAATAGATCTTAAACCAGGAGCCATTTTGTGTGCTTTGGCCACACCTTGGTGAGTGCACTTGTGCTAAGACACACGGTAAAAGCAGAGCTGGACCAAATGGAAGACATGGGGGTAATTTCCAAAGTGACAACCTACAGATAAATGTGTGGGAAAACAGTAGTAGTAGGGCCAAAGATAAATGGCAACATAAGATATTATGGGACTGTAAACTTCAGCTTCAAGGTGATTAAAACATACCTTTTATTTATGCATTACTTATGTAGCCAGGTCCTCCAGTTTCCCCCCTTACCTCTGGTGATGTCTGGGAACTGCGGGGGCGACTGCGTCGCCAGGGGCTCCCGGGGGGTAGCTGACTTAGGGCGGCGCCATGTTGTGCACGGTTTGCGCATGCGCAGTAATGTGAGAGTTGTGACAGCCCCTGCAGACAGTTCACGCACATGCAGTATAAAGCGCGCAAAGGCTGGCCAATAGGAGGAAGGCTCTAGGCGGGGACTACATGTCCCATGAGCCTCTGCATAGTCACCTAGCCTGAGATAGCCAATAGGGTGCAGAGATTCATGCTGACAGGATAGGGAAGTGGCAGTTGGGACCACGCTAGTCAGTTGGTGCTGGGAGAGAAAGGGGATAGGAGGTGCGTCGGTGCAGGGGTCAGTGACCCACTGCATAGGCCAGTATTTCCCCTAGGCCCCAGTACAGGCCCTGATACATCCCTAGCTTGTGGTTGCTGCAGGGAACAGCCATTAGAAAGGGACTTGACTGATTAGTGTGTAGAGCTAGTCACGGACTCAGCACTGTGGTGAGGAGCCTGTCATCATTAGCCTGGGCTCAGGCTAGTGGAAGTCACAGCTCGTGGAAGCCTCTCCTGCTGTGTGGGACTTCTCATGGGAGATGGCACTGGATCTGCAGATTCTTTGTGATACGTATGATACACATGCACCAACAAACCGGTACCTACAGGCGCTGATCCCGCCTTGGGGGCTGGTGGGTTCTTTGGGGACACTTGTGAGGTTAAGTGACCAAGGAACTGGTCGTTCACGCTGGACATGGTGTGGGACACGGTGGGAGGAGGACACTATTCCAAATTGACTTGTGGCCACGGCCACAGGTGTATAAATGTTATATGTGTAGAGGTGTGCGTATATTCTGTAAAGTAAAGCAATACGTTATATACATATGCAAGCTATTATTGTTGTTTTTGTTCAGGAGAATCTCACATATTGGGGATCCTGGGGAAGTGGAGGCGCTGCCCATTCTTATATTGTTGCCCCAGGTTCCCAAAAATGGCCTCTGTGAGCATATCCATCATAGAGCGGAGTCCTATGTAACCTGTCAAAAGTATAGAATGACATGAAGAGAATCTTTAAAGGCTCTTCCTCAATGCCCTTGACAAAAAGTTGTTATTGATCTTTTGTTCTGGGAGAACTTAACATACCTCATATTGGTGGACTTAAGATATATGAATATACACTGGCGACACACTTTATTCGAGCTTGGCTAGTCCCACGAATTCGGGTATACTCGGGTGTATTGAGGTTTGTGACTGTTTTCTGCCCGAGTGCATTGAGTTATTTTCCAAGCAGGGATTGAAGCATTTTATTCCCGCTGGCTGCAATACTGCACAGTATATATATATATACTGCATTACAATTCATGAATTTATGCCATCTGGTAGACACGCGAAGCATTGCAGCCTATTAAATCCTAATCATTATCATTTAACAGATCAGCCGCCCGTCAGCCAGGCATGAACCCAGGCTGGGAAGGCAAATGCAACGGGGCTTGTCAGAGGTGAGGAGTGGCGCATTCCAGGTATCTGCCAGGTACATACCGGGTATTTGCTCGAATAAAGTGTGTCGGTGCAGTAGCTAAAATGACAGTTCAGTGCTGCATCCTTTCGGGCTTTTGCCCAGGAGTTTGAATGCACACACCACTAGCAGCCCACGATTCCCACAAGCTAACGATGAAGCTCAGCGAGCAGTGGCTACAGGGAAGAGTATATAGGAAAAGGCAGCAAATCCCAGTAAGGGCTTATAGAGCAACACCATTACAATATAGATTGTCACCTGCACAACTATTAAGGAAATTACTATTATTCATACATGTCCTGCAGTTAACAGCTTGTCTGACACCAAAATGGGCACAATTGTAAGTCTTTCAAAGAAGGGAAGCAGACATCTGAAAATGTCAAGCATTGCATTTCAATAAATGGCATCATATGTATGCGTTGCCGCAGCTTGTTCAGGGACCGAGAGTTTGTATATCTGACAAAAACTTCCTGGTTCAGTGATCCGTGAAGAAGATACTCCCGTTTCCATTGTTCAAACAGTGGCAGGTTTGGTGCAATTGCTTCCACCTGCATCCTACTGGGCATAAGGAACTAAATGACACTGTAGTTGACCTCCACAAAGAATGGACTTACATCTGTTAATGTATGGTTATATGAAATTTTTTAGGGAAATATCTATTTTACTATATTACTAATAAGGGGAGGTGTACTGTAAAGGTTTAAGTTACCAGGTCTCTAAACACCTAGTGGATCACTGCTGGTAGGCTCGGGCAGCCATTTTAGAGTAGATAATCATGACATTCTTAGGAGTTGCGATGGAATACGATCTATAAGTTGATGCTTCTTTTACCACATTTCTATATTTTAAGATACTGTAAATTATTTCTTGCACTTAAACTGTAAATACATTTGTATTTCTTGCTTGGATTTCTCATACCTTTTTCCCCACTATATGTTATTATCGAAAGAATACTAATGTAGTTCTACACGCACCCAGGTTAGTCAGATATATTCCTCATAAGCAGACAACAGGGTGAAATATTTTACAAAACACGATTCGCTCAAATATGTATATAATGTAAATAATGGATGTAAATGAACATGTTGATGAAAGTTCTAAAATGTAATTTTTTTAGGGAACCAATGATTTTCGTTATTAATAAGATTCACTACTTTATATACTTGGTAATGAACCACGGTCAATAATACATGATCTCATTGACAGTAATCAGCTTCATCAGAGTTCAAAAGGTGTTCAAAAGGTGTATTCTTACTTGGTAATCAATACAATCTTCTTTATCTTAAAGATTTAAGTCTGACCTTTTGAAACAAGGTAGAACACATTACAGAGAGATGAAGAAGTCTAGAAATTAGTTTTTTTTTATGTCAATAGAGCATTGGCTGGGGAAATCCATGTTTTCTATTTATTTGATAAGGACTGCTACTTTTTTTTTATCTTTCATAAAAAAGCGCAAGGACAAAGAAGAATGTAGTCTATCTATAAATACGCCAAAGGTCTTCAGAGAAATCTGTTGTCTGAGTGTCACATTGCATTACCGTATCTACAGAGCCATTACTGATTGCTTGCATTACATCACCAGTAATGAGCATCAGAATTGAAACACAATGGGAAACAGGACAGCCTGCTGCATGTAAATACAAGCTTTACGATCAGCCTTTACGATTGCTTTTTAAAATCAACAGATACACTGGCTCTGTTGATTCACTACAGTTTGTTTTTTTTGTCTTAGTAGTGTCCATGCATCAGAGTATCTACTGTAGGTCCATGTATCTCAGGTGACATAGTCCTGGTACTAGGGGTGATAGTGCTGCTCAGTTGCCAGGGACAAGGGACACATATTAAGCATTTTTCAAGCAAAACGAAACTACATTGTGTTATTTTCATCATGCGTCTCTTTGCACCAATGTCCTAAGGTCTCTAGCAGTTTTCCAGGCTTTTGGGATATCGCCTTAAGACAAAATAGAGTTGATTAAAAATGCAATTGATTTTACAATGAGGGGGGCACTAAGACATAGATATTTAGATAGCAATTGTTTGTTACGCCGGTGCTGCCCGCAGACCAGACCCGTCCCCTGTGCTGAAGGGGTTAGCAAGGATACACACACCCGCAGCAAAGGGAGCGCGTCTGGAGTATGGAGTAAAGCGTTGCCAGGCCTGGGATAGGTAACGTAGACAATACTTGCCGGTACCGGGTATTGGAGTAGAATCGTTGAAGCCTTGCCGAGGTCAGGGAGTGGAGAGAGGAGAAGAGTCAGGGTCCAAGCCGTGATCGAGGGTGCCAGAGAATACGAAGTCCGAGGAGTACCGAGGTCGAGAGCCAAAGAGGGTAGTCGTACAAGCCGTGTCTGAATCTGTGGAATCACTGAGAGAATAGCACATTAGCTCCATGCAGAGTGTATGTCGAGCGATGAGTGAGGGAACAGGGATGCCTGATAAGGTATGAGAGACCAATCAGGTGTGGGGGGCGGAACAGGAGGACTGCAGGAAGCTCCTCAGGATAGCTGCAGCTGAAGGTGTAAAGGTGAGCCCAATAGAACTCAGGAAGTGTCCGTGCGGTGTAGGGAGGCAGAGCCTCACAGCAGGAGTGGAGGATAAGGGATGGATGCAGGCGCGTGCACTGTAAGCATTGCATGCACGCGCCCCATGCCGGAGGGAGGCGCATGCACGCTTGTGGGACGGAAGGACCGCCTCTCCCGCCGAGAAGGAGGAGGTGGGGCCGAGGGAAGCGGGACCGCAGCGACGGCCGAGCTGACGGCCCACGGGAGTGGCAGCAGGTAGGGGGAAGTTCCACTGTGAGCCCTGGGTAGTCCAAGGGTTGCGCGGACGGTGCAGAGGCACCGGTATCCTAACAGTACCCCCCTCTTCAGGAGAGGACTCTGGGCGATCCTCAAAAGGTTTCTCTGGAAATTTCCTTCTGAAGGCTCTAAGAAGCCTTGGCGCGTGGATGTCCTTCAAAGGGACCCAAGACCTCTCCTCGGGTCCAAAACCCTTCCATTGCACTAGGAACTGGAGTTGACCTCTGGACATGCGGGAATCCAAAAGGGAGTGGACCTCATACTCCTCATTATTTTGGATGGTCACTGGATCTGGCTTGCGTGTCAGGTCCGGGAAGAAGTGACTGGAGATGAATGGTTTTAAAAGAGAAACGTGGAAAACATTAGGAATCCTCATGCTGTGTGGTAGCTGACGGCGGAATGCCATCGGGTTGATCTGTTCTAGAATAGAAAAAGGACCCAGGAATTTCGGTGCCAATTTTGGGACGGTACCTTTAAGTGGATATTCTTAGACGAGCCTTTAAGTGGATATTCTTAGACGAGAGCCACACCAAATCCCCTGGCCTGTACCTGGGCGCAGAATGACAGTGGCGATCGGCCTGGAGTTTAGCTCTGTGGGAGGAGTTGCGAAGGATAGTTTGAATCCTAGACCAAGCTTCCTGGAGGGAAGAAATGCGCTCGTCCACGGCCGGCACCCCAGAAGCAATGTTGGAGATGGGCAAGCAGGGAGGATGAAACCTATAATTTATGAAAAAAGGCGACTCAAGGGTGGCTTGGTTTTTGGCGGAATTAACAGCATACTCTGCCCAAGGAAGGAGTTGAGTCCAATCATCTTGTGAATCAGAAATAAAACATCTTAGATACTTCTCCAGGGATTGGTTGATCCTCAAGTTTGTCCATTGGACTGAGGATGGTAGGCAGAGGAAAAAGAGGAAGAGATGCCCAATCTCTTGGTAAACGTTCTCCAAAATTTGGACACAAACTGGGACCCTCGGTCAGACACAATAGAAGAAGGAATACCATGAATACGAAAAATTTGATCGGTAAAGATATCAGCGAGGGCGGGAGAGGTGGGCAGTCCCTTAAGTGGAATAAAATTAGCCATTTTGGAAAATCTGTCCACGACCACCAAGATAGTGTTCATTCCTTTGGACTTGGGCAACTCCACAATGAAATTCATCGAAATATGGGACCAGGGTCAATCGGGGACCGGTAGAGACAGCAGAAAACCTTGGGGTTTTTGACAGAGTTACTTGTTCTGGGTGCAGGTAGGGCAAGAGTGGGTATAGTCAAAAATATCTTGGGACATCTTGGGCCACCAAAAATTCCGACGAAGAAGGTCAAGAGTTTTCTTGAAACCAGGATGACCTGCGGATCTTGAAGAATGACCCCAATTCAAAACTTCGGGGACAAACTTGGGAGATAAGAATTTGTTGTCAGGGATCACCAGGTCCTTAGGAATGCGTCTCTGAGAATGTACAATCTTATCAAGATTCTTGAAAGTAGATGTGGCGAAAATCTTCTCCTGTGGTAGGATGGTCTCCAAGGACTCCTCAGATCTCTCCTCTGAGGAATGTTGCCTGGAGAGAGCATCTGCCTTAACGTTTTTAGTGCTGGGGATATATGAAAGATGAAAGTCACATCGGGAAAAAAAAGAGACCACCGAGCCTGTCGTGGACCAAGGCGTCGGGCGTTTTCGATGTAGAGAAGGTTTTTGTGATCCGTGAGGATAGTAAACGGCTCTTCCGACCCCTCCAAAAGGTGTCTCTACTCTTGAAGAGCCATCTTCACGGCCAGAAGTTCCCTGTTACCCACGTCGTAATTCCTCTAAGCCGATGAGAATTTCTTGGAGAAATATGCGAAGGGATGTAACTTGTCTTGAGGTGTAGGTCTCTGAGACAGGACTGCCCCTGCGCCGCAATCGGAGGCGTCAACCTCTAAGACGAAGGGAAGGTTGATGTCCGGATGGCGGAGAATCGGGGCAGATACAAATGCTTCCTTGAGTACCTTGAAGGCGGACAGAGCCTCGGGGGACCAAGCAGAAGGGTCTGCCCCTTTCTTCATAACGGCTGTAAGGGGAGCTACAATAGAAGTAAAATTTTGAATAAACCTGCGATAGTAATTCGCGAACCCCAAAAATCGCTGAATGGCTTTGAGGGTATTTGGTCTAGGCCATTCCGTTACTGCCAGAAGCTTGCCAGAATCCATCATGAAGCCCTCGTCTGAGATGACGTAACCCAGGAAATTAGTAGAGGTCTGATGAAAGGGCACTTCTCTAGCTTGGCGTATAGATAGTGTTCACGAAGACGAGAAAGAACGTAGGAGGTGTGATGAATGTGGTCCTGAAGATTTTTGGAAAAAATCAAAATGTCATCCAAGTAAACAATTACAAAAATGTTGAGTACCGACGAAAAATGTCATTAATAAAGTCCTGGAAGACTGCTGGAGCGTTACACCACCCGAAGGGCATTACCAGATACTCGTAGTGGCCGCTACGTGTATTGAAGGCCATCTTCCATTCGTCCCCCTGTTTGATGCACACCAGGTTATAGGCTCCACGAAGATCCAGTTTAGAGAAAATCTTAGCCCGCTGTAATTTGTCAAACAGTTCGGTAATAAGTGGAAGAGGGTAGAGGTTTTTAACGGTGATGCGATTCCAACCCCTGCAATCAATGCAGGGTCTTAAGGACCCATCTTTTTTCTTCACGAAGAAAAAACCAGCACCAGCCGGAGAGTTGGAAGGGCGAATTAAACCTTTCTTGAGATTCTCCTGTATATATTCATCCATGGCCTGTGAAGGAAAATCCGTTATTTCCTCCCCTGGCTTCAGAACCGAGAGGAACCTTTCCTCTGCCAGGTACACTGAAGCCTTGTGACTGGATACTACACCATCTGCACCGTTTGCAGCAGACTTCCCCGGAGAAGCTTTCACGCCCTGCAACTGTTATCTTCGATCTTTGATGAACTTATCAGGCCTAGAAGACGAATGAAATGAAACGTAACGCCTGCCAGGTTTCAAATCCTTTGTCTCAATTTATTACTCATAGGGTAATGACTTTCATACAGAAAAAAAAAAGATATTGGTTAGAGGCGTAAAATAGGCGTATCATAGGCGTGACATAGGCATATACTAGGTGTGTTTTGGGCGTAGCATTGATTAGAGGCGTGATTTAGGGGCAGGACATATTAGTGGCGTGACTTTAGGGACGTGTCTTTTCTCAATACAAGCAATTGTCTGAATACATAGCTTATTCATTGTCTGTTATCAAAAGAGACCTTGAGTCTTAGCAACTATATTACACTATTTTGCTTCTTGCAGAGAACCATTCTATTATATTCTACTAAAATACCAGGAAATTGACATCACAAAAGTATCTAGTAATATCCTGACCAGAAAGAAAGGAAATGCAATTTTGGCAGAAACTGAGTGCATTTAGGAATTATATTTCAGCAAAAGGCTGACTACAGAATCTTAACTAGTTATGACCAGACAAAATGGAAGCTTAACATGAGTACAGATTCTGGTCTGACATATTGGTCCTAACAGCCTGAGACTCTGGCAAAGACAATGGGTAAGTCTTGGATTTGGGCAAGCTGTACCCTGGAATCAGGTCGATTGGACATTCGTAGGGCCTGAGGGGTGGCAACAGATCAGACTGGACCTTGTTGAAAATGTCCTGGAATTGGTGATAAACAGGAGGAAGGCTAATCTCGGGAGTGGTGGTATTGGCCAAAAGTTGGGGTGCTTCACCTGACCTCGGTCTCCAGGAGATGGGAAAAGAGAAGGTCCAATCAATAAGAGGGTTGTTTAGTTGCAGCCAAGGTAGACCAAGGGTTACGGGTGTACCAGGCGCATGAATGGCGTCAAAGACCAAGGTCTCCTTGCGAGGGTGTGAAAGCAGACGGAGAGGAATCGTCTGTAAGGAGATATATGCGGGAGAATGAGGAAGTCTGTCAATGCCGACCAGTCCAATGGGTCTCTGCTTACTCACGAATGGTATGTGGTTAAGTCTGGCGAATCCAATATCCACAAAATTTCCTCCTGCTCCAGAGTCGATGAATGTCCGTTGAGACATGGAACTTATCGCCTGAAAGAGAGACAGGTATGGTAAGTTTCTTAGGGAGTTCTCCCTTGTGGAGGGGACGAGGAGACATGAAACCCAGAGAGAGCCCCTGAGTACTCACTGGGTGTTCCCGTTTCCTGGGCGCAGAGGGCATTCCCGAATCAGGTGCTCAGCGGATCCGCAGTAGAAGCACAATCCCCCGGCGTGGCGGAATTGTCGTATGGGTGTGCGGATGCGTTGTACACCCAATTGCATCGGCTCAGGAAGTTCCAGGGCTGGACGGAGACGAGTAGTAGTGCTTGCCGGTTCAGGAGTGATGTCTGGAGTCGTGAGGTTGAAAGCTTGAAAATTAGAATAGTGAGGGCGCTGGCGCTCGGAGCGGCGTAACTGGATACGTTGGTCCACACGGATTGCTTGCTCAATGAGTACCTCCAATTGATACAGCCTGGGTTGGTGAGCGAGGTCATCCTTGATGCAATCAGCCAGGCCCTGCCAAAATACAGATACTAGCTCCTCCTGCCCCCAGTTAGTCTCGGCTGCGATGGTCCAGAACTCTACAGCATACTGTGTCACGCTTCGCCGTCCTTGAGAGATCTGGAGAAGAGAAACAGATGCCATTTCCCGGCATGCGGGGGAGTCGAACACTTGCTGGAACTGAGCCTTGAAGGCTGGATAATCTTGGGTGAGGTCAGAACGTCTCTCCCAGACCGGAGAAGCCCAAGCCAGGGCGCTGCCCGTGAGGAGGTTGTAAATGTATGCTACCTTCTTTCGACCGGTATCGTAGAGGTGCAAAGCCATCTCGAACTGTACCTCACACTGGTTGATAAAGCCCCTGCATTCTTGTGGTTCGCCAGCGAAATGTTTGGGAGGCGGGATTCTTACGTCAGAGCCGCTGGGTGTGCTTGTGGAGCTGGGGTTACCACCAGGAGGGGAATCGGCCGGTACTCAGGCCGAAAGTACTGCGACCTGTCGGGTTAGAGCCACAATTTGATCCACCATGGCCTGGTTTTGCTGAAGCAGATCAGTGAGGTCCTGGCTTAGTTCAGCATGGTCTGCGTCTTGTGGGCTCGACATAATGTTACGCCGATGCTGCCCACAGACCATACCCGTTCCCTGTGCTGAAGGGGTTAGCAAGGATACACGCACCCGCAGCAAAGGGAGCTCATCCGGAGTGTGGAGTAAAGCGTTGCCAGGCCTGAGATAGGTAACGTAGACAATACTTGCCGGTACCGGGTATTGGAGTAGAATCGTCGAAGCCTTGCCGAGGTCAGGGAGTGGAGAGAGGAGAAGAATCGGGGTCCAAGCCGTGATCGAGTGGTCAAGGTGAAAACAAAAAGAACCTGGGCGCTAATCTGCACAAACAAATCCCGCAAAAAAGTGATAAACCATGTATGTTACCAGTGCATGCTGAGAGGTGCCCCTAAGCAGCAATGAGGGGAGACCTAGTTTGGCACCAAACCCTTCTGCTACGACTCCAATAGGGGTTATCTGAAACCCTAGACAATGAGGTCAGGTACACTGGGGGGAAGGGGGAATAAAAATTATATCACACAATACTTACACGGCCAAGTGTAAGTACAGGTACAACGAGGGGTATCTGTGATGATCAGTCTCTCCTTCCCCAATCCAAACAACAGGGGAACCGTTGGGATTCTGAGAGAGACATGGGGAACTGGGAGAGACGTTCTGACCTCACCCAAGATTATCCAGCCTTCAAGGCTCAGTTCCAGCAAGTGTTCGACTAGCTCCATGCAGAGAGTATGTCGAGCGATGAGTGAGGGAACAGGGATGCCTGATAAGGTATGAGAGACCAATCAGGTGTGGGGGGCGGAACAGGAGGACTGTAGAAAGCTCCTCAGGATAGGTGCAGCTGAAGGTGCACAGGTGAGCCCAATAGAACTCAGGAAGTGTCCGTGCAGTGTAGGGAGGCAGAGCCTCACAGCAGGAGTGGAGGATAAGGGACAGGTGCAGGCATGTGCACTGTAAGCAGGGCATGCATGCGGCCCGTGCTGGAGGGAGGTGCACGGGTATGCGTGGGACGGAAGGACCGCCTCTCCCACCGAGGAGGAGGAGCGGCCGAGCGGCCGAGGGAAGCGGGACTGCGCGACGGCCGAGCTGATGGCTCGTGGGAGTGGCAGCAGGTAGGGGGAAGTTCCACTGTGCGCCCTGGGTAGTCCGAGGGTTGTGCGGACGGTGCAGAGGCACCGGTATCCTAACATTGTTCTGGCCCATATTGATTATTTAGCTTCAGTGTTAGGTGCTCCTTTACAAATTATTGGTATAGTCTAGGCCGGTTGTCGGCAACATGCGGCTCCCAAGTTGCATGGGGCTTTTTCCGTACCTACTGTACATGTGGCTCTCCTCTGTCCGCAGGTTGCCGCTCACCAGCTGCGACCTCTCTCCCTCACTGTGCTGCCGGTAGCTGAAGGGGGGCCAGGCCGGCGCTGGTCAGGCCTCTTGTTGCCGCTGGGAATCTTCCCAGCTGCTGGCCTGCCTCCTGCACTGACCCAAGCTGGACTGGTGTAGTCACGTAGTCGTTTGAGCCAATGAGGTTGAACCTGCCTGGTGACGTCACGGCCACGCCTCTCCATCGTGCACGTAAATGGAGTCCACAAATCGCTCAGGCGAGAGCTACTTGCACTCTGTCGTGCGTGCACTATGGCCCCAGCCTTACTTTAAAACCAAAGTTCTTGAGCTTTCTTTAGTGAATGTATCCTTTGTAAACTATTTTATGTGCGATCTCTTTGCCTTATATATTTTATTTTGGGTTTCTCGTAGTTGTATTTCCGGAAGTGGGCACAACGTGCTCCTTCAAGAAAACATTGTGATGTTTATTTGGAAAATAAGTGAAACAAATTACTTATAATGCGCCTGGAGAGCCGGTGATCAATATGCTTTGCAGAAGATAGCCCTCATGTATTTATATATATAAAAAGGGATGTGACTGTGATACTGTCCAAATGTCACATTCTAAAGTCAGGGCTACCAGTAGAACTGAACTCCTGAAGAAATCTTTATCCAATCGTCTGAGCAGAGAGATGGGCAAAATGGGTAGAATTGGTAAAACCATCGAATCTAGCAATAGTGGGTCAAATTCATTACGAAATTTAATGGTTACTCTGGTCGTATAACACAGATTATCAACAAACACTGGAAATTACTTATGTGGGATCCTTATCTTAATAGATGTCTCACTCCTAGAGCACAAGTTGTGTTTCGTAAAGCCCACAGTGTCAAACAACAAGTAGCACCTAGTAAGCTTAGAGCGAGCTCTATGGTGGTTCATCCTCACATCCCCCTGTCCCCAGGTAATGTTAAATGTGGCAGATCAAGATGCACCAAGTGCAAATATTTGACAACTTGTAGTTCCATTAAATCTTCCACGAATGGATCTGTACATCATCTCAAGAGTCAAATTAGTTGTCTAACTACACATGTAGTGTATGTATTGTCATGCACCTGTAATCTACAATACATTGGACGAACTAAACGTCCTCTGTGTGTTAGATTCTTGGAACATCGTAGAGCTATTATCAAAGGTGTTCACAATCACAGTGTTCCCAGACATTTTGCTGTGGTACATTCCAAGGATCCCACTAGCCTGAGAATAGCATAGAACAAGTTTCTGACTTAAAACTAGGTGGTGACAGGTTTAAGACACTTTGCATTCGTGAATCTTTTTGGATCTATTCTCTGGGAACTCTAGTCCCTGAAGGTCTCAACGAATGCATTGATACTAGTATTCTAATTTAAACTCTACTGTGCTCTTTCCCCACATTACCTTTCTTCCCCCCCCCTTTTTCCCCCTCTTTTTAAATTTAAATTTTTATTTTCAGTTTTTGACTCTTAGGGCCTCATGCAGTAAGCGGCGCAAAGTCACTTTTCGCCCTTTTTGCGTCAAAAATGCATATTACGATTCAGTAAGCCCCGAAAACTTGGCGAAAAGCAAAAAAAACGGCAAGTTTGTTGGCGGGTTTTTTTCCCGCCATCAGCGCGGCGAAAAGGCCTTTTGCGCCGCAACTAGCCATGTTTTGGAACCCGCTCAATTCTAGTAGTGGCGAGTAGCTTTACGCCGCTACTCGCCACTCTAGAATTGAGATTTTCACGGCAATCCGTCTCGGCCCAAAGAGTTGGCAAGTTTCTGGGTTGAGGCTGCTGATGAGCAGCAGAACGGCACTTAGAAAAAATCAGACCTTTTTCCTGCCTGGGATTGATGCCGGGGGTCTCCAGAGCTGATACCCATTAATACCAGCACCGGAGCCCCCCGGCATGCATCCGAGGCAGGAAAAATGCATTTAAAGCCCACTTCATTACCTTAGCGGCTAACCGCAAAGGCAATGAAGGGGTTAACCAGCCGTGCCCGGTTTATTGTGGGTAGCGGGTGTGGGTGAAGGGGCTATTTGGCCCTTGGTGGTTGTTTAGGGCTTGCGGGGGGGTTGCGGGTGGATTTAACCCCTTCATTACCTTAGCGGTTAATACCGCTACGGTCATGAAGGGGTTAAGCCCTCCCGCTACCCACCCGCAAGCCCTAAACAACCACTGTTGGGGCTAATACCCACTTCGGCCACCCTCGCTACCCACAATAAAAAAAATACACACACAACAGCCCCACACTAAATAAATAAATATATAAATAAATAAATAAATATATAAATATATAAATATATATATATATATATATATATATATATATATATATATATATATATATATATATTACACCAACAACCCCTAAACCCCCCTAACATACCGTACATATATGCACAGCAATGATACTATAGGCTGGCGGGGGCCCTCGGGTGTTACCCGCGGGCCTGCGGTACCAATTCTGTGCCCAGACATAATACATAATTATAAAGAAATAACATCCCCGCCCCCTAACACATACAGTATAGTAATGGGCACAATTGCTATTATGCACAAATGGATAATAGTGCATTTGCCCATTTAAAATACATAAAGAACAATAAATACATTAAATACATATTGCACTAACCCTTGTCCGGCTGCCACGATGAAGGCCATCCTCATCTTCATCACCATCCATGCCCCCTCCGATGCTGCAAAACATAAACAAAAATAAATACAGCCAATGTAATGTCCCCTAACCCCTTAATCACCATAGCGGTTATTAACCGCTACAGTCATTAAGAGGTTAACCCACCCTCACCCACCACTCGGGAGGCCTAAATACCCTCCCCCACTAGCCCCCCACCCCGTGACACCTAAGCCCCCTCACTCACCTAATAGCCAGCCGGGAGGCCTACCCACATACCCTTGGGGCCAATACCCCCTTCCCCCACCCCCAGTACCCACAATAAAAACAATACACAGCCCCACAATAAACATCATTATATTTATTAAATACATAACCCACCCCCTGTGCACCCCCATAAATAAATGATTTATTATTTTACATACAGGGTTAATATCCCAGGCCCATGGGAGTCCCCGGTGGGCCTCACGGGTCACCTCACAGACCTCACAGTAGCCCAGCACCATGTTTCAAACAGGGTCTGGAGGCCTACGGGTGGTCCCCGCCAGGTGCCGTGGTCCACCAGGGGGTCTCCACGGGTCACCGTGGGCCACAATGGGGTCCCCACGGGTAGGCCCGCGGCTGTCTGGGGGGACCCGGGTCAGACCCACAGGTGTCTGAGGGACCTCGGGTGGTTCCCACGGGAGTCTGGGGCCCTCGGGTGGTCCCTACAGGTCCGTGGTGCCCCCACAGATGTGGGGCCACGGTTCTTCCCCACAGGTGTCCCCCATGGACCCGGCAGCCGTTTACCAGTGAGAAGCCCGAGGAGACCGCAGGTGGTCTCCATAGGTCCCCCGCAGACCTGAGGAAACAACCCTGTATGTAAAAAAAAATAAACATGACCTATACATTAAAAACATCCTCATCAATAAGAAGCCCCCCCGCCAGCAAATTCGGTGTCCTCTGTTGCCAAAAAAATACATAGCCAATATATTGCAATTACATTCTGATATCAGTTAACCCCTTAATCACCTTATCGGATAATAACCCCAAAGGTAATTAAGGGGTTAAGCCACCCTGGCCCTAATCCTATTTCCTAATAAAATCATTCTCATCTGCCAATAAAATGCATCACATGCCAATCAAAACATTGAATTTACATTGTATACATGATGCATAAAATCTGTGCACCATGTACACTCTGCCAATCAATGTTAACAATAAAATATTCAAAAGAAAATACAATGAAATCCAAACAAGTATACTATTTAAACCAAGCAAGGCAACCAAAATAAATTACCATTAATTAATCAAATCCCAAAACAATTAAAATACCATCCAAATCAATTACACAATTAACTCTTTTAATCGTTAAAAAAAACCCTTATCCAACAAAGCTAACATCTGACAAAATAGTAGAACCAAAAAAAATCACTATAAAAAAGCAAGCCTCACCCTGACCTAAAGTACAGAATACAACACCAAAAATTACATCTATCTAATTAAAAATGGCATTACACACATTTAAAAATAGCAGCATATCAAAATACATTTAAATAGTGCAAAACAAGCATTTCAAACCAAATCAATTCTTACCCAGTATGTATAAATAGATAGAGACATACATACATACATACAGTGGCAAGAAATGATAATGGAAAAAAATAGTATCACATATAATAAATTACCAAAAACAGTTAAAGTTAAAAACAAATACATTTATTTTGTTAACTTACCATTAGCTGCCCCACTCTCCGACTCCCGTTGAACACCAAGCTCTTGGACCAATCCACGCACAGCAACAGGAACCCATAAAATAAAAAACCATAAATAAATAAACCAAGACTTTTTTTATAATCCAAAGCGTCAACGGGATCTTGATCTGTGTTCTTCTGTCTTCTTTATTGTTCTTCTGGGGTCTTCTGGGGGTCTTCTTTCCATCTGCTGCCACGCCCCGGTCCTCTTCTTTCTTCCGGAGGTCCGTCCTCCTCAGCGTCTGCCTTCAAAATGAGACGACATAGGCTTTTATAGGCCTATGATGCCTATGACGTCACTTTATCGTAATATGGGTCCCACGGCCCTGATTGGGCCGTGAAAACCCTGTGATTTGGGGGGAAAATTTGAATTTTGATGATGTCATTTAAAGGCAATGACGCCAGCCAATCAGAATAGCTGTGCTTCAATTGCCTTTAAGATGACGTCATGAAAAGAAAGATGGCTGCACTCTCCTGGTACGGTAGCCAATCAGAGCGTGGGAACTACATCCCTACTCTGATTGGCTCTAGTATACCATGTGACAGAGGCTTTGGGGAGAACGGATGTGACCCCCCTGAAGAAGTTTTTATAAGACGAAACGCGTAGGTAGTGCTTTGTGATACTATATTATCCAGTTTTATTTATTATATGCCACTTCACTTTCGGGACTACACATTTTTGGTATTCATTACCAAACGTCGCCATACACAGTGTTTTCCTTGAGCATACTGTCGCAGTCTATCTGGAGGAGCCCAGTGACGTCACCAAACCTCGCGAGATTGCTACCAGAGGCTTACTATTGTGATGAAGGGCTTGGATTAGAGAGACACCTCCTGCTTGCTCGGTACACGGAGTGAAAATTGCAGTGCTGCTGGTTTCTTTCCACACTAGATGGTTGTATTGGAGCTGCTGACATCCTGTTTCCTGGCTGGCGATTGAGTATAACTCATGAATGCTTTATTACCCGTTATGTTCGTGAGTGTGCATTTTTACCTATCCTACTCCATATAAATTTTGTTAACTTTATTACGCTACGAGTGCGCCTATTTCTTGTTTGTTTTTTCTGTAGATATCTTGGAGGGAGTGGTATCCCCCTGCATTCAGGCTGCAAAGACTCATTTGGACAGCGTGTGGAGATGGACTCTGATTTGTATTGTATTTTTATTTATCTGGACAATATTCACATGTATATTTTTTTATATATTTTCTATTTTTATTTTTTAGCATAGATTATCAATTACATTTACCATATTTGTGTTATAATAGATTTAGGTGGCGCCATAACCTTTTCTTTTCCTTCTTCCAAATATATATGTATATATATATATATGTATATATATATATATATATATATATATATATATATATATATATATATATATATGTATATATATATATATATATATATATATATATATATATATATATATATATATATATATCTACAGTACTATATATTTCTGAAAGTGTCCTATGTGTCCGGGTCTGTATGTGTCTCCCTGTGCCCCTCCCCGTGTCCCTAGCGGCAATCTCATTGGACCTTGGGCCAGGCCAATGAGATTGCTCCCTTGGGCCGCCCGCCCCCGCACACCTCTCATTGGCCTGAGGTGGAGTGAAGGACACACACACACACACACACACACACACACACACACACACACACACACACACACACACACACACACACATACACACACACCACACACACACACACACACTGTCACACACACACACACACACACTGTCACACACACACGTGGGGGGGGGGGGGGTGTTACATACATTAGCGGGGCTCACAGTGTTAGCAGCACATCTCCCGCTCTCTTCCCCACCGGTCCCGGAGGCTCCGCCTCTCCCTGTTTCCCGCGCTTTCACCCCCCCCTCCACGTGGGAGCTGCCGGACGGGTGAGGGAGCTGCCGGACGGGTGAGTGAGCGGCCTTTACCTCCCCTCATTCACTTCCCCTCCACCCCCCCCGGCGCCGCTACAGTCAGCAGGGGAGCGGAGTGAGCGAGCGCGCGCCAGGGACACAGCGGGGGAGCGGCCACAACACGCTGCCTCCCACCTCGGATCCACGTGGGACCTGCCGGATGGGTGAGTGAGTGGCCTTCACCTCCCCTCACCCACCCCTCACCTCACCTCCCCTCCACCCCCCAACCAACCCCCCTTCACCCCCCCTCCCCTCCAGTGTCAGCGGATCCAGTGTCAGTGTCTCCCTGATACACCCCCCCCACCCCCGGCGCCGCTACAGTCAGCGGGGAAGCGGAGTGAGCGAGCGCCCGGGACACAGCGGGGGAGCGGCCACAACACGCTGCCTCCCGCCTCAGATCCACGTGGGAGCGGCCGGACGGGTGAGTGAGCGGCCTTCACCTCCCCTCACCCACCCCTCACTACACTTCCCCTCCCTTCCACATCCCCTCCACCCCCCCTCCACCTCCCCACCCCTCCACCCCCCCCTTCACCCCCCCCTTCACCTCCCCTCCACCCCCCCTCCACCCCCCCTTCACCTCCCCTCTACCCCCTCCCCTCCACCCCCCCCTTCACCTCCCCTCCACCCCCCCCCCTTCACCTCCCCTCCACCCCCCCTTCACCTTCCCACCCCCCCTTCACCTCCCCTCCACCCTCCCCTCCAACCCTGCTTCACCTCCCCTCCAACCCCCCTTCACCTCCCCTCCACCCCCGCTTCACCTCCCCTCCACCCCGCTTCACCTCCCCTCCACCCCCCCATCCACCCCCGCTTCACCTCCCCTCCCCTCCACCCCCGCTTCACCTCCCCTCCACCACCCCCCCCTTCACCTCCCCTCCACCCCCCCCCTTCACCTCCCCTCCACCCTCCCCTCCACCCCCCTTCACCTCCCCTCCAACCCCGCTTCACCTCCCCTCCAACCCCCCTTCACCTCCCCTCCACCCCCGCTTCACCTCCCCTCCACCCCTGCTTCACCTCCCCTCCACCCCCCACCCCCCCTTCACCTCCCCTCCACCCCCCCTTTCACCTCCCCTCCACCCCCCCCTTCACCTCCCCTCCACCCCCCCTTCACCTCCCCTCCACCCCCCTTCACCTCTCCTCCACCCCCCCTTCACCTCCCCTCCACCCCCCCTTCACCTCCCCTCCACCCCTCCCTTCACCTCCCCTCCACCCCCCTTCACCTCCCCATCACCCCCGCTTCACCTCCCCTCCAACCCCCCTTCACCTCCCCTCCACCCCCCCTTCACCTCCCCTCCACCCCCCCTTCACCTCCCCCCACCCCCCTTCACCTCCCCTCCACCCCCGCTTCACCTC
Organism: Ascaphus truei; assembly: GCF_040206685.1. Classification (NCBI taxonomy): domain Eukaryota; kingdom Metazoa; phylum Chordata; class Amphibia; order Anura; family Ascaphidae; genus Ascaphus; species Ascaphus truei. The sequence goes on along the minus strand of NC_134484.1, from coordinate 408,359,646 downwards.
CCCTCCAACCCCCTTCACCTCCCCTCCAACCCCCTTCACCTCCCCTCCACCCCCGCTTCACTTCCCCTTCACCTCCCCTCCACCCCCGCTTCACCTCCCCTCCACCCCCACCTTCACCTCCCCTCCACCTCCACCTTCACCCCCACCTTCACCCCCCTTCAACCCCACCTTCACCACCCCCTCCACCCCCACCTTCACCGCCCCCTCCACCCCCACCTTCACCCCCACCTTTACCCCCTTCACCTTCCCTTCACTCCCCCCTTACAACCTCTCACCACCTCCCCCCTCCCCCCCTTCCCACCACCTCCACCCCTTCCCACCACCTCCCCCCCTTCCCACCCCCCCCCCTTCCCACCACCTCCCCCCTTCCCACCACCTCCCCCCCCTTCCCACCTTCCCACCACCTCCCCCCCTTCCCAACTTCCCACCACCTCTCCCCCCCTTCCCACCTCCCCACCACCTCTCCACCACCTCCCCCCCTTCCCACCACCTCCCCCTCCCTTCACACCTTCCCACCACCTCCCCCTTCTTCCCCCCTTCCCACCACCTCCCCCTCTTCCCCCCTTCCCACCACCTCCCCCCTTACCACCTTCCCTCCACCTCCCCCCTTCCCACCACCTCCCCCCTTCCCCCCTTCCCACCACCTCCCCCCTTCCTCTCCTCCACCTCCCCCCTTCCCCTCCTCCACCCTTCCCCTCCTCCACCTCCCCACTTACCCTCCTCACCTCCCCCCTTACCCTCCTCACCTCCCCCCTTACCCTCCTCACCTCCCCCCTTACCCTCCTCACCTCCCCCCTTACCCTCCTCACCTCCCCACTTCCCCTCCTCCCCACTTCCCCTCCTCCACCTCCCCACTTCCCCTCCTCCACCTTCCCCCTTTCCCCCCTTTCCCCATCCCTCTCCCCCCTTTCCCCCCTCCACCCCCTTCCCCGCTCCCCCCTCTTTCCCCCCTTCCCGCTCCCCAATCTTTCCCCCCTTTCCCTCCTCCCCCACCTTTCACCCCTTTCCCTCCTCCCCCACCTTTCCCCCTTTCCCCCTCCTCCACCTTTCCCCCCTTTCCCCCTCCCCCACCTTTCCCCCCTTTCCCCCTCCCCCACCTTTCCCCCTTCACCCCTCCCCCCCTTCACCCTTACCTCCCCCTCCCCCCTTCACCCTTTCACCCACCTCCCCCCTTCACCCTTTCCCCCACCTCCCCACCTTCCCCCTCCCACCTCCCCCCTTCTCCTCCCCCCTTCCCCTCCTCCCCCACCTCTCCCCTTCCCCACCTCCCTCTTCCCCCTTCCAATCCCCCACCTCCCCCTTCCCTTCCTCCCTTCACCTCCTGTCACCCCCCCTTCGCCTCCTGTCACCCCCCCTTCACCTCCTGTCACCCCCCCTCCCTTCACCTCCTGTCAGCCCCCCCTCCCTTCACCTCCCGGCAACCCCCTTCACCTCCCCTCCGCCCCCCTTCACCTCCCCTCCGCCCCCCTTCACCTCCCCTTACCATCCCCCACCACCCACCCCTCACCACCCATCCTCACCTCCCCTCCGACCTCCCCTCCGCCCCCCTTCACCTCCCCTCACCACCCCCCACCACTCCTCCGACCTCACCTCCCCTCCTTCAACGCCTATCATCCGCCCTCCCGCCTCTGCCTTTCGCCCACCCGCACTTCTGCCTTTCACCCGCCCACCGCTCACACCCCTGCGCCACACAGCCGCCGCACGCACTCAACAGACACCCGCCACACTCGACACACACCCGCCGCCTCTCACCCACCCCACACACTCGACACACACCTGCCGCATCCTGCCCCTACGCAACAATATCACTGACCAGCTGTCCCCTTGCACTCGCCACACACCCGCAGCCTCACACCCTAGCAGGACCCCGACCCACAGCCAGCACTCACTACCCACGTGCCACCCGTACTGAACACCCACCTGCCGCCTCACACCCTAGCAGGACACACGCCTCACATTTTCACATCACTTATGTCACCAAAATATACATTGTACTGTGGTGTGTTTACAATAAACCATTTTTATACAACATCGTATTACATTTTATTCCATCTTTCTTTTCAACATTATTATCCAACCTTTACAACAAATAGTCATCTATTGTTCCACGATTTATAAATAATACTACCTATGACGCATTTACATCCCGGGTAACGCCGGCTCTCTCAGCTAGTATATATATATATATTGTGACAAACGGCTTACTCCGGGGCTCCGTCGTTTGTCCGGGACTGTTTAGAACACGGTCTTTTAGGGTAGGTTAAATGATGAGGCGTCACGTACTGTTCCTTTAAACAGGCTATGCCTGGTTTATTCAGTCCCAGGCACTGAGACTGCCACAGTGCATACAACAGAAAACAGATCAAAACAAAAGCTGCTCACCTGAGCGATAACTTAACTTAGATATCCCTGACTCAGGGTTGGAAGTGGCTTTTCCACTCCCAACAACAAAACACGGTACTTTTGCAGTCTTACACAAATGAACAGAAAGATTGAACCTGTTTGGGGAAGAGGCTTCTCCCCTCTGTAGTTCAGCAGCCTTCCAGCCTCCTGGCTCTTGTGGGGAGGACCAGAGCAAACAGGAAATCAGTCTTTCATACATGATTCCTAATTAGCATGACAGGTGACAGAAATCAGGCAGCAGACAAACTCTGGTCTGGATCTCTCATCCCTCAGTTCCAGCGCTTGCCAAACTGTGGGATGGAGTGTATGTATTATAAGGCTGCACTCCCAGGCCAAACAGGATAGAAACTGTCTAGTATCCTGGGAGCCCTATATACGGAATTTATTACCATCCCCTGGTTTCTGTCACATATCCTCCCCCCCAGCTCAGACCTCGAGGGATGAGCGACCATGGATATTAGGGAGTGCATCCTTGACAACCCGTCAGCATTGCCATGTTTGTGCCCTGACCTGTGTTCCACAGAAAATTTAAAGGGTTGTAGGCTTAGGAACCACCTGGTCACTCTAGCATTCTTTTCCCTGTTTTGACACATCCAGGTAAGGGGTGCATGATCTGTGACCAACCGGAATTTTCTCCCCAACAGGTAGTATTTGAGCGTCTCTACAGCCCACTTTATTGCGAGACACTCTTTCTCTACTATGGAGTAATTTTTCTCCTGGGGATTTAGTTTCCTACTTAAATAAAGGATGGGGTGCTCCTCACCTTGAGACTCCTGGGAGAGTACCGCCCCCAGCCCTACCTCAGATGCGTCGGTTTGGACTACGAACTCTTTGGAGAAGTCAGGTGTGACCAACACTGGTTGGGCACAGAGAGCTTCTTTCAGGCTTCTAAAGGCCTGTTCGGTTTCGGGGGACCACTTTACCATTAGCGGTCCTCTTGCTTTTGTGAGGTCAGTTAGTGGGGTTGCCTTAGTTGCAAAATTGGGAATAAACCTTCTATAGTACCCAATTAACCCCAAAAAGGTCCTTACTTGTTTTTTTGTAACTGGCCTTGGCCAATTTTGTATCGCCTCCACTTTGAGTGTTTGGGGTTTGAGTAAACCTCTGCCAATAGAATATCCCAGATACTTGGCCTCCTCCAGACCAATAGTGCATTTAGCGGGGTTAGCAGTTAGTCCAGCAGACCGGACTGCGTCAAGCACAGCTTGGACCTTTGGAAGGTGGGATTGCCAATCTTCACTATGGATTACCACATCATCCAGGTAGGCGGCAGCATACCGAGCATGTGGTTTTAAAATTTTATCCATCATTCTTTGGAATGTGGCGGGAGCTCCATGTAAGCCAAAAGGCAACACCTTATACTGAAAGAGGCCGTCTGGGGTTGAGAAGGCTGTCTTTTCTTTTGCCCTTTCTGTGAGGGGAACCTGCCAGTACCCTTTTGTTAGGTCTAGGGTTGTGAGATATCGGGCTTTGCCCAGTCTCTCTACAAGTTCATCTACCCTGGGCATAGGATAAGTATCAAATTTTGACACCGCGTTTAGTTTCCGGTAGTCATTACAAAACCTTGTTGTACCATCTGGCTTTGGGACTAAGACTATAGGGCTGTTCCACCCACTTTGGGATTCCTCAATTACACCTAGTTTTAGCATTTTTTTAACCTCTAAACTTATAGCCTTTCTTTTGGCCTCTGGGATTCGGTACGGTTTAAGGTTAACTCGGACCCCCGGTTCAGAGACTAGGTCATGTTCAATTACGCTAGTTCTACCTGGCCGTATAGAGAAGATTTCTTTGTTTCTTTTCACTAAATTCTGAACCTCTCGTTTCTGATGAACAGACAGGGTTTCAGCTATGCTAACCTCTGGGTCAGTTTCTTGATTCTCTGATGGACCTGGGGGTACTAGGGTTAACAAGACTTCTCTATCTTTCCAGGGCTTGAGTAGGTTTATATGGTAAATTTGCTCAGGTTTCCTCCTACCTGGCTGTCTTACCTTATAATTTACTTCTCCCACTCTTTCCAAGACCTCATATGGCCCATGCCATTTAGCAAGGAATTTACTCTCCACGGTGGGAACCAGAACTAGTACCCTATCACCTGGAGAAAAAATTCTGACCCTAGCACCCTTATTATATGTATTCCTCTGTGCTTCTTGAGCTTTCTCCATGTGTTCCCTCACTATGGGTAGGACTGCAGCAATGCGGTCCTGCATCCGGGCAACATGCTCTATTACACTTCTGTAAGGGGTAACCTCGTGTTCCCAAGTCTCTTTGGCTATATCCAGTAAGCCCCTTGGGTGTCGGCCATACAATAGTTCAAACGGGGAGAAGCCAGTGGATGATTGGGGAACTTCCCTAATGGCAAATAACAGGTACGGTAACAAACAATCCCAGTTTTTCCCATCTTTATCAACCGCCCGCCGTAACATGCTCTTTAAGGTTTTATTGAACCTTTCCACTAAACCATCTGTTTGTGGATGATAGACTGAGGTTCTGAGATGCTTGATTTTTAGGAGTTTACATAGCTCTTTCGTTACTTGGGACATAAATGGTGTTCCCTGGTCAGATAGAATCTCTTTAGGAATCCCGACCCGGGAAAACAGAACTACTAACTCTTTTGCTATGTTTTTAGCTGAGGTGCTACGTAGGGGAACTGCCTCCGGATATCGGGTGGCATAATCTAATATTACCAATATATGCTGATGTCCCCTAGCAGACTTTATTAGGGGTCCTACTAGATCCATAGCAATCCGGTCAAATGGTACCTCTATTATGGGAAGGGGTACCAATGGGCTGCGGTACGCCTTGAACGGGGCGGTGATCTGACATTCTGGGCATGAGGAACAATAATTCGTAATTTCTGCCAGAACCCCAGGCCAATAGAAGCTTCGGAGAACCTTTTCTTTTGTCTTTTCCACCCCTAGGTGTCCCCCCCAATGGATGACTATGTGCGAGGTGTAATACTACGTTACGGAATGTCCGTGGTACCAACAATTGTTTAGTTGTAACTGATTTCCTTTTATCAACCCGATATACTAGGTCGTTCTCTACCTCGAAGTAGGGGTAAGCAAGTGACCTATCTGGTTGGCCAGGAGTACTATTCTGGTCCCGTATATTTCCCCTTGCTACCGCTAATGTGGGGTCTTCCCACTGGGCCTTCTTAAAACTCCCAGGACTGACCTCTAGGTCAGCGAGGGTCTTATCCGGTTCTGGGGTGGTAAGTGTCTGCTCAACATCTTGATTTGGGGTATTCCCTACCAAAGTAGTGATGGGGAAGGGAATTTTACAGCACTCCTCCTTTTCCCCCTTCTTATTTGGGCCCTCGTCAACCTCCATTTCTGAAAAAGGGAAAGGATTTGTTTCTTCTAATACTTCGTTATGGTCCGCTATTGAACTCTGGGCGCTATTCTGAGCGGGGGACCACATTTTTAGAAAATGGGGAAAGTCGGTCCCTATTAACACATCATGTGCCAGTTTGGGTACAATACCCACCTTGAAATTTAAAGAACCAAACTCTGTTTCAAAAAAAACATCAACAGTGGAATATTCATGATTATCCCCATGTATACAACAAATTGCCACTCTTTGTGAACTTTTTCCCTGTTTCTTCTTAATGGGCAAGAGGTATTCGGACACTAGTGTGACCATGCTCCCAGAGTCAAGAAGTGCCCGAACCCTCTTACCATTAACCTTTACAAATGCCCACAGATGGTTATTCAAGGGGTCCTCTGGGCTAGGGCCCATACATTGGGACAACAGCGAATAAGGTTCCACGCTGTTGCATTGCATGGGCTCATCATTTAGTGGGCAGATTTTTGCTGTGTGGCCCCTCTCATGACAATTTACACATTTAGGTACATAGTCTGTGTCCCACTTAGAGCCTTTTCCCGGCTCCCCATGTTGGCTATTGCCCTTAGTGTGCGAACCACTGTTGCTGGTGCTGCGTGAAGGTGGTCGCCGCTCTTCAGCGCCCCTTAACCCCGGTACCCTTTTACCGTCTCTGGAAGAGTCCTGGAACCTCGGGTAGTGGGGTTGCTCCACGACTGTGGGTTGCGGGTGCTCTTCTGCTGCATTGTACCTTTCTACGAGGGCCACAAGCTCATCCGCATTGTGGGGGTCACTCCGACTGACCCAACGGCGTAAGGCAGAGGGAAGTTTCCTCAAGAACTGGTCCATGACCAACCATTCCACGATGTGGCTGGCTGAGTTGATCTCGGGTTGTAGCCACTTCCGGGCGAGGTGGATGAGGTCATACATCTGGCTTCGGGTGGCTTTATCCATCGTGAAGGACCATGCGTGAAACCTTTGGGCGCGAACAGCCGTGGTTACGCCGAGGCGGGCGAGGATCTCGAACTTCAATTTTGCATAGACGTTAGCTTCGGCTGGCTCTAGATCAAAGTAAGCCTTCTGGGGTTCGCCGCTTAGGAAGGGTGCGATTAGACCAGCCCACTCAGCTTCTGGCCATCCCTCTCTCTGTGCCGTGCGTTCAAACGTGAGAAGATAGGCTTCCACATCATCCGAGGGTCCCATCTTCTGAAGGTAGTGGCTTGCCCTGGTCATTTTCGGTACTGGGGCTGCCGCTGCCAGTGGAAGGTTACTGATACTCCGCCTCAGGATCTCGAGTTCCTGCTGTAAGCCCTGAGCGAACCGCTGTTGCTCCTCTCTCAGCAAGCGGTTTGTCTCTTGCTGGTTTGCATTCGCGTTTTGCAGGGCTTCATTCGTCTGTTGCTGGTTTGCATTCGCCTGTTGCTGGTTGGCATTCGCCTGTTGCTGGTTGGCATTAATCTCTTGCTGGGCTATTAGCAGCTGTTGCTGGGCTGCATTCGTCTGCTGCTGGTTTGCATTAGTTTCTTGCTGGGCTATTAACAGCTGTTGCTGGGTTTCATTCGCGTCTTTCTGGGCAGCGACATTGCGTACCAGCGCACCCACCACGTCTTCCATCTTGTTTGCAGAGGATGAAAAAACTATTTTTTTTTTTTTCAAAGTTCTTCAACCCGCAGACCCCCTAGTGCTCTGCCCGCATTCTCCACCATATGTGACAAACGGCTTACTCCGGGGCTCCGTCGTTTGTCCGGGACTGTTTAGAACACGGTCTTTTAGGGTAGGTTAAATGATGAGGCGTCACGTACTGTTCCTTTAAACAGGCTATGCCTGGTTTATTCAGTCCCAGGCACTGAGACTGCCACAGTGCATACAACAGAAAACAGATCAAAACAAAAGCTGCTCACCTGAGCGATAACTTAACTTAGATATCCCTGACTCAGGGTTGGAAGTGGCTTTTCCACTCCCAACAACAAAACACGGTACTTTTGCAGTCTTACACAAATGAACAGAAAGATTGAACCTGTTTGGGGAAGAGGCTTCTCCCCTCTGTAGTTCAGCAGCCTTCCAGCCTCCTGGCTCTTGTGGGGAGGACCAGAGCAAACAGGAAATCAGTCTTTCATACATGATTCCTAATTAGCATGACAGGTGACAGAAATCAGGCAGCAGACAAACTCTGGTCTGGATCTCTCATCCCTCAGTTCCAGCGCTTGCCAAACTGTGGGATGGAGTGTATGTATTATAAGGCTGCACTCCCAGGCCAAACAGGATAGAAACTGTCTAGTATCCTGGGAGCCCTATATACGGAATTTATTACCATCCCCTGGTTTCTGTCACAATATATATATATATATATATATATATATATATATATATATATATTTGCATGATGAAGCCACTGTACAAATGAATGTGTGAAGGGTGGGTATCGGACCAGGGTGGCTTAACCCCTTAATTACCTCTGCGGTTATTATCCGATAAGGTGATTAAGGGGTTAATTGATATCAGAATGTAATTGCAATGTATTGGCTATGTATCTTGTTGGCAACGGAGGACACGGAATTTGCTGGCGAGGGGGCTTCTTATTGATGAGGTCAGTAGAACTTTATTTATTTTATAATGCTAGTTAAAGTGTTTAATAATGGGCAATTAATCTATTATCACAGCTCTTAGTGCATATGCAGTGGGCCCTGATAGTAGTGGATAGAAGACCTAATAGTCCCTGTCACTAGCTAGTGAGATCCACATCTGTGGCCCACATCAAGGTTATAATCCTATTCTAGAGATCGAAGGCAAACTCCTGTGAGTTTGTCAGACATCAGACGTCGCTGTGACGTCATCCCGACGCGCGTTTCGTTCCTAGCAAGGGAAGAAGAAGATGTGGATCTCACTAGCTAGTGACAGGGACTATTAGGTCTTCTATCCACTACTATGCACTAAGAGCTGTGATTACCCCCCAGGAAGCGTCTGCTAGTATTAAATCGTGAGTGTATGCAATTAGTTTGGGGTCCTCTCATGCCCCGCTGAATCAGATTGCCCATTAGGACAGACTTACCTGCACTGACCTTTCAGCAACGCCTCCCCCTGTGTTACAATCACAGGGGTCTTTCTCTGCCTGTGATTACATTTGGTCTGTCTGTGAATGTAGCAATGCTATGTGTAGCATTGTAGCACTGCAACACAGTGTCACATTACCAATGCCCCAGGCCTTTTGTGCATCACACCACTTGCTCAGAAAGACCACTTCACATACACATTCCTTACAGGATTATATTTAGTGTCTATCTTTTGACCAATTACTATTCAAGTGTTGTGAGATACAACTGTATATAACTATTCTACTGTGTATCACACTAGTCACCACACCACCTGGTCATTTAGTGTGATTTCACACCAGAATTTTATAGTACATCATTTAGGTTTTAAATATATTTTTTATGTTTGCGTTATTCCATTATACTAATAAAAGTTTATTATTTTCATTCAGTAGGGCTGAGTGCATCACATAGGGTTCTTGTCCCCTTTCTCCCACACACATATGTTTCACCCTGATAGCACCTCCCTAGTAAGTCTATTTTGAGCTGAGCAGGATTTTCCCTTTCCTACCCCCCCCTCCCCTCCTCCCCACCGATTGCTTCCGTGATATTGTCTGGAATTATTTGCCAGTTTTTGGGTACTATTATACCATTGGTGTGCATGCGGTAGTTCTTGTGTATTTCAATATATATATTTGGGGGGTAGTGTGTGTGTGTGTGTGTACAGTATTTGGGGGGATAGTGTGTGCCTGTGCTTGTATGTGTGTGTGTGTGTGTGTGTGGGGGGGGGGGGGGAGGTAGTGTATACTGTCGGTATGTATTGTGTATTTCTTTTTTTTTTTCCCAAAGATTTTTATTAGGCAAATACTTATTTCACAATATACATGTTATATATGTTAATACAGCCTAATACAAGTTTTCTCAATTTTTTGGTTAAAGAAACCAGAAAGAGAGAGGAAAGCTCATCGCCCCCCTGACCCTCCTGGCGCGAGAATGGAAACAGAGAGTCAGAGTATGGAAAGGGAGAGGGGGGAAGGTGGGGAGGGGGGGGGGGAAGGGGGAAGGGGGGAGGGGGGAATACCTGTTGCTTATCACGTCCTCAGAGTATTTCTATTGGAGTTTCTAGACTCGTTCTTTTTACTTTGTATTTTTGAGTTAGGGGCGTGGGGGTGCCATATGGGTTAACCACGGGTCCCATGTTTTATTAAAGGAGTCCGTGGATCTTTTTAAGAAAGCCGATAGTTTCTCCATGTTCATTACCTCTTGTATCCTATTTTTTATCGTTTGTCTTGAGGGGGGAGACACTTTCTTCCAGGCGGCTGCCACTGCACATCTAGCCGCTGTTAAAATGAAGGAGATTAATTTACTTGTTGGTCGGTCCACATTTTCTAAGGGCCTGGCCAACAGGTAGGTCAGCGGGTCAACAGGGATTTTGAGGCCGGTGACCTCTTCTATTAATTTTTGAGTGGTTCCCCAGTATTTTTGAATTTCCGGGCATGTCCACCAAATGTGTGCCATGTCCCCCTTTTGACCGCAGCCTCTCCAGCATAGATCGGACGCCTGGGGGTAGATTTGATTTATTCTAACTGGGGTAAGATACCAGCGGAACAATATTTTATATATATTTTCTTTGATTGTGGTACATATGGAAGTTCCTGAGGCGTTCTCCCAAATTCTTTCCCAGTCCTCTCGGTCTATAACTATTCCCAATTCTGCTGCCCAATGCAGCATATAGTCATGTGTGGGGGCTTCTATAGCCCTTTCCAATTCTGCGTAAATTTGTGTTATAAGACCTTTCTGGTGGCCTGTTTCTCGACAGAGCCGCTCAAAAACTGTGAGAGGGGGAAATTTCAACGTTGGGGATAAGGTTCGAATAAAGTGCCGAATTTGTAGGTACTTGAACACGTCTAACCTTGCTATTCCATATTTGGTTTGTAGATTTTGATAGCTCAGGAATTTTCCAATACTCAAGAGGTCAGCGATCGCTCTAATATTTTTTGCTTTGAATTGGTCAAATTGTCTGGGCTCACAACCAGGAGGGAATTTCGGGTTTTTATGAATTGGTATGAGTTGGGATTGGGGCGAAGTGAGCTTAAATTTATGTTTGCATTTCGTCCAGGTCTCCCACGTGTGTCTCATTGGGCCTAATTTGAGTTTACTGTTCTGCATGTCTTCCCTGCTCAGGGACCAAAGGCAAGCTGGTAGTGAAGGCGTTCCGGCGTAGTATGATTCTATATCTAGCCAACAGTATTGGTTTGGGTTGGCGTTCCAGACTACCACCTGTCTCAGTTGTGCGGCTAGGTAGTATTTTGTAATGTCTGGGACCCCAAGTCCTCCTCTTCCCCTTGATGCCAAGAGAACTGTCCTAGCGGTTCTAGGTTTCTTACCTTGCCAAATGAAGTGGAAGATTAGTTTTTTTATATTCTTTAATTCTGAGCCAGGGATGTGGACCGGGAGCGTCTGGAAATAGTATAGTAATCTGGGGAGTATGTTCATTTTAACCGAAATCATCCTCCCGATCCATGATATTTGATATCCTCCCCATTTCGCTAAATCTTGTTTAATTTTCCGGAACAGAATCGGGTAATTTTGTTGGTATAAGGATTGGTAGTTCCTCGTTATCTTTACTCCCAGATATTTGATACTCGAGTGGGGGGGGTGGGGGGTGGGGGTGGGTGGGGGGTGGGGGGGGGTGGGGGGTGGGGGGGGTGGGGGGGTGGGGGGGGGGGGTCTGGAGAGGTCAGGGGAGAGGGGTAGGGGGGGTGGGTGTGGGGGAGGGGGGAGGGGTTTGACAGAGCCACTCCGACAATATGGGCATTTCACATTTTTGTTTGCTGTGACTGTTGTACAACCCTATATACTAAACATACTATACACTGTCTGGAAATTAGCCTAGACACATTTAGTTTTCCTATGAGCCTTTGCTTTCTCTAGGTGCTTTTCCAAGGGAGAACATAGGTACATATCATTTATTACATATATTTTTCAACTTTTGAATAACATCTGGGGGGGGGGGCGTGAAGGGGGGGAGGGTAGGGAGTGGGGGGGGGGACGGCGGGGGGGGGGGGGGAAGAGGGGGGGAGGGGAGGGGGGACGGTGGAGGGGTGGTGTATGGGGGGGGGGGAGGGGGGGGGACAAAGGGGAGGGGGGGAGGGGGGAGGGAGATGGTGGGGGGAGGGGGGGGGGAAGGGTTGATGAAACATTTCCAGCAGTAAGGACATTTCACATTTTTGTATGTTGCCACAGTAGTACCACTTTATCCAGTGAGTGTCTTATGTGCTGTTTGAAAATCAGTAAGGGCACTTTTAATTTCCTTATGTATTTTTGCTTCTTCTGAGTGCTATCCTACGGGAAGATATAGGTGTACCTCCCCCGTTTCGTGTACCCCTTAGCTTTTATTTAGTACTAGGGGGGGGAGGAGGGGGAGGGGGGGGGGTGGGAAAGCATAGGTGCATCTCACCCCATGTATATACTCCTTAGCTTTTTGTTTAATACTGGGGGGGGGGGGGGGGGATAGGAGGGGTGGGAAGGCTTAGGTGCACCTCGCCTATTGCCTATGCTTCTCATCTTTTATATAATTCTGGGGTGGGGGTGAGGTGGGGGGGGGGTGGGGGTGAGGTGGGGGGGGGTAGGGGGAGGGGGGGAGAGGGGAGGAGGGGGGGGGATGACTGAACATTTCAAACAGTGTGGGCATTTCACTTTCCTGTATGTTGCGTCTCTCGTACCAATCTATGACATAAATATACTGAGTACTGCCTGGCAATCGGCCGGGGTCCATTTAGTTTCTTAAATATCTCTGCTTCCCCCGAGTGTTATTCCACGGGGGGGCATGGGTACACCTCTTGTTTTGCATGTACTTCTCAACTTTTATATAGCACCGGGGGGGGGGGGAGGGAAAGGGGGGGGGGGGGAGAGGGGGGGATGTGTATGGGGGGGGGCAACGACCCACTTCCAACAGGACAGGTGTTTCCCAGTTTTATATATACTCTCTATGATCCTCTGGGAGTCGTTCCAGGAGTGAGGGAAGTATGATGGGGGACATAGGGGTATTTTATTTATTGTTTACACTTCTTTACTTTTATGTATGGGGGGGGGGGAGGCTATGTGCTTAGGTTATGGTTGAAATGGGGAGAGGGGAGGGGGGGGGGCTGTGGGGTGCCTTCCATAGCATAACATTTTATTACTTTACTCACGGCCTTCAGGGCGCTAAACCTCAGTCTGTGTTTTTGCGTCCCTTAAGTCAGCTCGGGTGGTTCAGTTCCCCTGGGCCACAGTTGTTCTTCATCGCCCGAGCCGGTGTGCTCCTCGTCGGTCCGGGCCCACCCGCCGACGAGCCATACCCCCCCCCCCCTGCACCCCACGCAAAAGAAAAGACAATCTCGAAAAATCGGGGCAGCTGGCTTGAGAGAGGGGGGGGGGGGCACACAACCCCGCGGGGCCACCAGAGAGACTGGAGGCCGGGGCTCAGCAGAACAAGGCCGAGGACCCGGCTCTCCTAGCGTATTGGGATTGGGGAGATTACGCTCCTGCTCCATCCGATCGGGCCGGGTGTGCACCAGGGTTTCAAAGCAGCTGGCGGGATCAGCTCCGGTGCCCTCGCGGGAGTAGATAACATGTGGCTCAGTGTGGGGAGCGGTGTCCAGTGTCGTCTCGATCGGGAAGTCGGCAGCTCCTCTCCAGGTACTGCTCCGGTTCGATGGGGTGTCTTCCAATGTGGTCGTGGGCCCCCCCTCCTCCTCGGGATCACTTAGGGAAGGGGGGGGGGTGTTGTTTGAGTGCGGTGGCGGCTATTACTGCTTGTCCCTGGAGTGCTGGGCCGCGATCCTCTCTGATATCCGAGGCGGGTCTCCTGCTGCTTCACTAGATGACGGGTTGTCTGGTAGCCATCCTTGTGGAGGAGTTAGGCCCAAGGCCTTTGCAAATGGGGCCATGTCCGCGGGGTACTTCAGGGACAGGAACTTTCCGTTTCTGTTCACCGATAACTTAAACGGGAAGCCCCATCTATACAGTATTCCCTTCTCACGAAGAAAGTTAGTCAGCGGCTTTAACTCCCGTCTGCGGTCTCTTGTTGCTTTTGACAAATCATTGTAGACTTGTAGGGTCTCATTTTGAAATTTTATTTCTCCCATGTCTCGGCATGCTGAGATGATTTTTTCTTTGGAGGTGTATTTATGCATTTTTATTATTATGTCCCTTCTTCGTTTTGGATCATCTGACTTGGGTCCCAGCGCACGATGGGCTCTGTCCATTTCTAACTCCTTTTCTTCCAGCTCCCCGCAGACCAAATTGAAGAGCTCCAGGAGGTAAGGCCTGATCTGTTCCTGCGTGACCGACTCTGGAACACCCCTCACACGGATGTTCTGTCGCCGGTCACGATTTTCCTGTTCCTCCATGCCTTCCTTGAGGAGGGAGATCTCTTCCCCTAGGCGGCTGATCTCTTCTTCTGCCTCTCCCTGTCTTTGTAGGGATTCGGAAAGCCTGTTCTCCAAGGACGTGGTCTTTTCTGTCAGCCCTGATATTTCTCTTCTAATGTCGCTCACTGCAGCCCGCAATTCCGTTTGGAAGGAAGTTTTGAGTGTAGCAGCCATGCCTGCCATCAGTTCCTCCAAATATGCCCTGGTTATTTTGTGTTCTGGGCTTGTAGGGGTTTTTTCGCTTGGCTGGGTCTTTTTCCCAGATTGGGAGGTAGCACCATGCGGTCCGCCGCCATCTTGGGGATTCATAGTGCCGTCCTTCCCCCGCTGAGACGGTGAAAAAATTTTAGTAACAGGGTGGTTATTCGCTTTTTTCGTTTTTGACATCCCCCTTCTGTTTATTTATCCGGAGGGACTAATTTCATCCGGAAATTTTAAGTTTGAGTAGGGGTTTTTGCGCTGTTTAACCCGCGGGTTTCAGGAGCTCCTCTAACAGCCGTCCATGTCGGGTGACGTCACCGGAAGTTCCCCCGTGTATTTCTAAATGACAAACTGTTTTGCACAGATAAACAATGAAAAAAACTAAATAAAGGGACTTATTATTGTGAGATGCATTTTATTCCCCCACATATTTTTTTCCTTTTGGATTAAAGTAAGTTTGTAGTATGTTAATGCTCATACTGTGTATATCTATTAGTGTGGGTACAGTATATGTATGTGTTTGTGGGGGTGTAATATTCACGCATGTGTTGCGGCTCTCAGAATAATTTGGACAAGGATTTTTTTTAAATAAAATGTCTCTTCTTCATTGAAAGGTTGCAGACCTCTGGTCTAGGCTTTAGGATTATGGTAACAATTGTTTCTTAATAATAAGGAAGTAGCACATGCAATGCGTTGGCAATGGCTGTCTGGTTGGACAAAATAATAAAACCTTTTTTTAATACTAGAAGTTTCTTGATTGCTACAGGGCTAAAATATATTATGATGGCCTTCCAGAATTTCACAGGATTTGATATGTTTTGATAAAAATTTGCAGAGTAGTATTGTGCTTTTCCAAGTCTTGCTAGCCTTGTGCATGTATCTGTAATTTTCAAGTACAGCTATTTAACTTTCATCTATTCTACAAGGTATCCCTAAATGGGTAAAGATCAATAAAGTTTGATGTCACCTAGAGAAGATGGGCCCCATGGCCTCTGCCTCTGAACAGTGGAGACAAACAGAGTAGGGGGAGCGAGGGATAAGTAGATATACGTATAAACAATTGTGGACGATGGGATTTACATATAGTAAACCCAGTAAAGTGGGGGTAGGATAGGGAAAATAAATACAGATAAAGTATATAATAGATACTTACACGGCCGTGTGTAAGCACAATCCAAAGATGGTATCTTTGTGATAAATGCTGGCCCTTCCACAAGTGGGTGCAGGGGGGTCACAGTACTTAGAATATAAATAAATACTCACACGGCCCAGTGTGAGTAGAGGTGTGGGGCAGATGTCTTTAAGGTTGAATTAGCCCGTCCAGGATAGTTGCGGGCCGGTCACATCAGATTGGGCCCAAAAAAGGCTAAGGCCGGTCTGCCCGCCTCTAGTGCTTGTAATCAAGCAGGTTAACTCCCCCAGCGGTATATAGGGATAAGTGAGGCACAGGTTCAGTGATAAATCTTTAAAGGGTATTTATTAAGATATAAGACAAGTATCACACTCACATAACATAAAAATGTCCCCTGGCTTCTCCTCAGGCTCATGGAAGCCATCCAATCGGCGAAACGCGTTGCTCAAAATCCTGTTCCTGTTTTGTCCCACGGAGGCTTCCGTAGACATCCTTTCCAGCAGCATCTGCAGCCAGGCAGACCAGTTCCAGCACTCTGCACCTCGGACGCGGGGCCGGAGCAGTTTACTGCTGAGTTGGACCTTACAGAGAAGCCAGGGGACATTTTTATGTTATGTGAGTGTGATACTTGTCTTTTTTCTTAATAAATACCCTTTAAAGATTTATCACTGAACCTGTGCCTCACTTATCCCTATATACCGCTGGGGGAGTTAACCTGCTTGATTACAAGCACTAGAGGCGGGCAGACCGGCCTTAGCCTTTTTTGGGCCCAATCTGATGTGACCGGCCCGCAACTATCCTGGACGGGCTAATTCAACCTTAAAGACATCTGCCCCACACCTCTACTCACACTGGGCCGTGTGAGTATTTACCTATAGTCATATTCTAAGTACTGTGACCCCCCTGCACCCACTTGTGGAAGGGCCAGCATTTATCATAAAGATACCATCTTTGGATTGTGCTTACACACGGCCGTGTAAGTATCTATTATATACTTTATCTGTATTTATTTTTCCCTATCCTACCCCCACTTTACTGGGTTTACTATATGTAAATCCCATCGTCCACAATTGTTTATACGTATATCTATTTATCCCTCGCTCCCCCTACTCTGTTTGTCTCTACGTTTCCATAAGGGCTTTGGATCATCCCTTAATAGGGGTAGAAGCAGAAGGGATCACAAGACCATCTCTACACTAATAGAGAGAAACCACATTTATTGGTTTCACCACTCTTCCTTAAATCTGACACTAAAGGTAAGCGCCTGGTTCTTCCATACTGTCTGAACAGTGGAGCAGGGATATCACAGAGTTTTAAAACTCTGACTGGAAATAGCAAAGTGCAACATCGGAGTCTGGTATCAAATTGATTCTGTACCAAAGGCAGTTGGTGAGGTCAACAAGAATAGGACCATAGGGCTAGATTTTAATAGTCTACTTTTACGTACACAGTACACTTGTGTATGATAACTGAAAGGTAAAATAACAGAGGTATGTATTCTGTTGGGGCAGGAAGATAGGATCCAATCCAACAGTGAGTGGTTACAAGATTTTAGATTTCATAGTGTAGGTTAAGAAATAAGTCGGGTTAAATTTAAGGATTTGAATTGTGTATAAATGTTGTTTTTAGGGTCAAGCTAATTGAGGTTGAAACCACCAAGAAATAAGAGCTCACTGTTCCCATCCAAAGGGAGAGAAAGTTGGACACATCAGATAGGGATTTTAGTGAGCCTAATTGGGTCGGTAGATGCCAACAATAATGATAGGCTCAGAGAAAGGAGACACATTGTGACAATAAAGTGTTCAAATGATAATGGGCTTCATGGGTTATCTAATAGCACAACTTTTAAGGAATCTTACTGTGGAAAAAGGAAGGCCTGCCAATGATAATAACAATAGGAATATACATTTACATAATTGTTTGTGGGATGCAATAGAATTAAGTTTGCAATGGCAGTTTGATTTATTGGTGCTCGATGGGCTATTTTTCAGAATTCGTCACCAACATCCAGTAGATAATGTAAATGTAATGTAATGCAAGTGTAGCCAGGTCCCCCCCTGTCTTGCGGGCCCCCCTCCTGGTACTCACCGCGGCGGTTGGAAGCAAAGCAGCCGCTCGCGGGGACGTGAGGGGGCATGTGCGTGCAGAGCGCGCATCTTCCTGGAATGCGGCCGGTTGCCGGGGCTGCATGCGGCTGGTTACTAGGGCCACGGTCGCGTTGCGAGGCTCCCGGCGGCTCCCGTTTCAGGGTGCCGCCATTGTTTATTGCCTCGCGCATGCGCAGTACAAGCGAGTACCAATGAGACAAGGGCTCTAAGCAGGGACTACAGATCCCATGAGCCTTAGGGTACCCCACGTGATGCCAGGGAGCCAATAGGGCTGTAGCATTTCCCTGCAGAGGAGATTAGATACATTTCGCGGGGTTTTGCAGCAAGGCAGTTGGCGTCCGGAGCAGCTAGGGGAAGGAGGTAGGGTGCAGGAGTCAGTGACTCCCTGCACTAGGCCAGCAGCCCCCTAAGCCCCAGATAGCCCTGAGCCACCAGTAGTATTGAGTGTTGTAGGGACAGGCCCCAGTTTAGGGACCCTGCCCCTTACTATCCAGCACCAGTTAGGGACACAGCGGACGCTGCACTTCCTTCCAGAGGCTTGGGATCAAGCCTGCTCTGCACAGAGAGCGGAACCGTACCAAGGGTGGACCGCCCTCACAGATCTTCTCACTGGAGGAACCGGACGTTGTCCTAAAGTCATCTGATCCTTTGCGAAGAGTCTTTAACGCCCAGGTGCCGTCGCACTGGGCAGGTAACATTACGCACGTGCACACACGAGAGTACTCTCACATAGTGGCAGCACTGACCACGGGACAAGGGGGGGTTATTCTGTGGACATGGTGTGGGGGTACATGGTGGTGGGTGTGGGGATTATGCAATATCCTTATGCAGTGCTAACCTTTTAATGTGTTTAGTGAACGTTATTCTCATATATGCAGTAAAGCCTGTTCTGTTTTACAGCTGTTTGCTTAACGTGATTGTTTCCTGTGAGGGCCTCCTCCCACTCCGTTGGGATCCCTCCCAGGTGGAGGCATTGCACCACAAGATCGCATTATATGTATATACCCCAGGCTCCCCAAACGGAGGCTTAGGCTCTTGAGAGCCACACAGGTTTACACAGCAGGTAGTAGCGTCTGTATTCACAGGGAATACCCGTTACACAAGCAGGGATAAGCCTGTGCTCTCAGGGGAAGAGGTTTTTAACTGGGAAACAGGGTCATATTTAAGTGAGAACAGTAAAGAACAGAATTGCAGTCAGTAAACATTAGCATTATGAGTAAGGCAGATATAACAGAAAATTAAAAACAAAACACGGAAAGTAGTAGACTTGTGAAAGTGTTGAATTGACCTTTTTATTCCAATTACAGTAGAGGCAACGTTTATTCTAACATTTGCCGTAAACTAGCCGGGTTACATTCTGGGTATGTGCTGGGTATGTTCTGGGCTAGTTTGAGGCACGTTTAAGGCATTTCTGCATTGACTAACGACCCATAGGATTAACACAGCAGGGATCCCTGGCAGTCCAATTCAGTTTGAATGGGACTGCCAGGGACCCCCGCTGTTAATCTGATAGGCCATTAATCAATGCAGAAATGCTGGGGCTAGTTTAAGGAAAGTTTAAGGCATGTATTCAGAATGTACTTGGGTGTTTCCTGTTTTTTTTTGGGAATTGCCACTGGTTTTTGTTAGAATAAGAGTTGCCTCTACTGTACATACTTAACTATAAAGTATTATTATTATAACTATGTAATAGTTTGACATTTTTGATTGTTTATGTTTTCAGAAACTCAACCTATATTAAATCAGATGACTGCAACTTTGGGATCACTATACAGTAGTTTTGTTGCATTAGACAGGTATGAACTTCTCTGACTAGTTCCTAAGCAAATCAATATGTAAAATATTATGTGATAGCTGTTAGCATTAATTTGCATTTCCAGTTCAACATTTTAAAAGTCATACATGTTAAATTTATAAAAAAATATTAGCAGAGGAGCCATTAGGTGGAACGCTAATACATGATGCTACGTGGGACTGCCTCTTTAATGTAAGACCAAAGAAAGTTGAGGTGCATTGCATCAAATAATAAAGGACATTTTACTTTCTCTGCAAGACTTCTGAATCTATTTGTGAATAACTACACAGTGTTTGCTAGCTGAAGCTTCCAATGGCACAAGGATATCTGTGACATGAACAACTGCTGAGCCGAGTTAGACTGTGTCAAACTTTATTTTGCAATTTGCACTAAAGCATTACACATTCTCTATATCCCCTGCTGGTATAAATGACAATATTTTAAAATATATTTCATAATATTTCATTCCTATGGCAGACATGTGTATTAATGTTAAATGTGCAGATGCTGTTCTGAGATTTTTGCTTGGAAAGTTGCCCATCCTGCTGATTTACTAAGTAAACCGGGAAAATTAATGAGCTCTCTTAATGAATTTTACATGTAAGTCTATAACTTATTGTGTTGCGACTGGGCAGCTCCTGATTTATATAACACTATTGCTGAAGGCCAAACTATAACCACTTTACAAACTTTCGCTTTATTTTTTTTCTCACTCATTAGAATTAATTGGTAATGACTAGCATTCTTTTCTTTTAACTCATTCAAGCTAGAGAGATGCCGAATATTGTACCGTAAATCAGTACGTCAGGAAATTCTGGCCTGAATGGGTTAAGGTGAAAATGAAAAATGCTTGTTCTGCTACTCACACCACAGTATTAATATTCAAAAACAGTGAAGGAGGTCAGGATACCAGCAAATTATCTTGACAAACTGGATGAAAAACATAATTGTTAATAGAGTTAGACTGCTGAAAGGAGGATACATCAGTGCTCCTTTCCTGACACAAGAGAGTCAGCAGGTCTAGTACTGCACCAATCAGAAGTTATTTCCAGGAAGTTTAAGATGCTTCCACTCTTCCAGCCTTTTCCTGCCCATAGACTAAAAAGGAAGCGGAAATGAAGCAGAAACAGTGAATACATGTTTCAGGTGAGACTTGGGCAAATGTCTTCAAAACTATTTTGGGAAATTTTTCACATTTTTGTGTGTGTACATTTTGTGTATTTGTGAAAAAATACAATGCTCTGGGATTTGTGAAAAAAATACAATTGGGCACAACATTTTGATTAGATTACAACTACATTTAGCATTTTCAAAAGAATTTTGTGAAAAATTGCAGCATAAAAAACGTTGTGGAAAGGGGCAGGGTCATGTGACGAGAGAGAGAGAGAGAGAGAATAGATTTTGAAAGTTTAGTTGTTTAGATATTTGTATAGTTTTATAAATTAGTTGTTGAAGTTATATTTCTATAGTTATAGGTCACTGGTTATAGTTTTATCTGATTTTTTTTAAATGTATGATTTTCTAGTGTTATTATTAAGAAAGTTATACAGTAGTTATGTTGGTTAGCTATATAGTTTAGTATACACTAATAGTAAATAGTTTAAAAGTTTCTTTATTAGTTAAGTTTTATAGTTTCCTTTTAGCCCAGTAACAAACAAGACATTTCATAAAACAGCGTTGAAAAAAACCAACTTCTCAGACAGGTCCACAAACTTGCGTTTTACAGAAAGAATTCAGGGATTTAAGTGAAAAACTACCAGCTTGTAGATCTAAACTTAGAGGGAAGTAGAAAAAAACATTAACGGCTTTAAGTGTGGATGCTAACCTTATCATCCCACCATCTGATAAAGGGGGAAATTTGGTTTGTACTGTATGACTAGAGATTTTTTTATTTGAAACGAGTGTATGAGTTACTGGATTGCAATAATCATATTTGAAATTTAAAGGGGATCCGAGAGGGTTATAAAACTCTTTTTAAAACACATCTAGATAAGGAATTGTCTAGTCGGGTTTTGAATCAACAACTTCTTAAAAGTAGATTTCCCCATTTTAGCTATTGGACCTTTTATGCCTTACCTAAGGTGCACACAAATCTAAGTTCTCCCTCAGGTCAGCCAATTGGGACTATTATTGAGTACATTATTTTTTAAATTGCCAGTGTGTATTGATTTTATTTATTAAACCAGTTGTAAATTAGTTGCCCACTTACTTAAGGGACACAACACATATTTGTAATATTTAGCAAATTATAATATGGTCCCAAGAGTTTATATGGGTAACAGTTTATGTCGAGCCGTGTACACTTCTATAAGAGATGTACCAGGTGTGGAGGCTATTGTGTACAAGGCTTCTAGAGGAACAACAACGTTTAATTATTGACTCTTTATATCTTATGTTAACTTACTTTTTTGATATTTCATTTTTTATTTCAACAATGCAGAACTGTCACGCGTAGCATATGTGAAGGAGTGAAGAGATTAACTACCTCACTCTTCCAGGACTAGGAATCCACACCCTAGCTTGCAGGTCTCCTAGGGTGTTCCAATAAACTCCTGATTGAAAAATAAAGGGGATAATAGGTAGACAGCAGCCTCCCTGTCCTGAGACTTTCCCCAGGCTGCAGGGGAGCAGTTTAAACAGTTCCCAGAAGGATTTTCTGGGAACAGCTTGGGCTCACACCCGACACCAAAAGAAGAAGCCACAGAAGGCTGCAAGAAAGCAGATTGTAACAGTTCCAATATGAATTGCCAGGGAACTCATGAGACTCAATCCCAACACCTCAGATAAGGACTTTATGTTGATTCAAGGCATTTGCTGTTTATTGTTTGACCCTTTACACTGCTGAATAATAGTATATTGTAACCTGTATTACACAGTGTCTGAATACCCCTGAGGAAGAATCAAGTAGCAGTTGTGAAACGTGTAGGGTGGAGCCTGACCAAAACGCTACAGCATTTAGGGATGCTAGCCTGAGTTCCAGCGGAGTTCCGGGCCATCATCTGCAATGACACCTTGGGAAGCTTGGCCCCGACGCATGAATCTAGAGAGATGAGGAGACGAGTGAGAGATGGCAGGAGACCCCCATCGGATCTTCTACTGTAACTGCCCTGACTATTGTGGAACTTGCAGTTTTGTCATATTCGCTCAAAGACTGGGGAATCCAGTGATTGAAAGAAAAAGATCACCAAAAGAGTGGATGAAGAAGACCCACTAAAAACATCTGTAAATGTTGATTCTAAAGATATAAAAATTGTAAGCGTGAATCAAGAGATTGCTTACATAGTTACATAGTTACATAGTAGATGAGGTTGAAAAAAGACATACGTTCATCCAGTTCAACCTATGCTAAATTTAGATGACAGATACTTTATCCTATAGTTGTACTTACAGTATACTGATCCAGAGGAAGGCAAACAAAAAACCCCAGTGAAACATAATCTAATGATGTCTCATAAGGGGAAAAATAAATTCCTTTCTTACTCCAAATATTTGCAATCAGATTACTCCCTGGATAAACATCCTTCCCATGTTTACTTATTTGGTATATACCTGTATATTTTTCCTTTCTAAAAAGATATCAAACCTTTTTTTGAAGATATCGATTGTATCTGCCTTCACAGTCTCCATGGGTAACAATTCCACATATCAACTGCCCTTACAGTAAAGAACACTTTCCTTTGTTGCTGGTGCAATATCCTTTCCTCCAACCTTAAAGGATGACCCAGTGCTATTTGTACTACCTTTGGGATGAATAGTTATTTTGAAAGCTCCTTGTTCTGTTCCAGAATATATTTGTATATACTGTAGTTATCATATCCCCTCTTAGATGCCTTTTTTCTAATGTAAATAAATCTAATTTCGCTAGCGTCTCCACATAAATCAGATTATCCATCCCCTTTATTAATTTGGTGGCTCTTCTCTATACTTTCTCTAGCTCCATAATATCTTTTCTAAGGAGTGATGTACAAAACTGTACTCCATATTCAAGGTGTGGTCTTACTAATGCTTTATAAAGGGGCATAATTATGTTTACTTCCCTTCCATCCATTGCCCACTTAAAATCGTGTTTGCCTTTGCAGCTACTGCATGACTTTGGGCACTATTGCTAAGCCTGCTGTCTACAAGCACTCCTAAATCCTTCTACATTAAGGATTCTCCTAATTTATCCCCATTTAATTTCTAAATTGCCTGTTTATTCTTGCTTCTCAAATGCCTACTGTAACCTTACATTTATCTGTATTAAACCTCATCTGCCATTTACCTGCCCAAGTTTCCAGTCTATCCAAGTCCTTCTGGAAAGAAATTACCCCCTGCTTTGAGTCTACTACCTTACACAATTTAGTGTCATCAGCAAAGATGGAGACTTTGCTCTCTATGCCAACCTCAAGGTCATTAATAAAAAGGTTAAAAAGCAGGGGTATCAGTACTGATCGTTGAGGTACTTCACTCACAAATTTAGCCCAACCTGAAAAAGTTAAATTTATGACAACTCTCTGTTGTCTATCCTTCAACCAGTTTTCAATTCAAGTGCAAATAGATTTACCGAGTCCAATTTGCTTTATTTTGCACTAGCCTCTTGTGTGGAACCATATCAAAAGCCTTTGCAAAATCTAAATAGACCACATCAATTGTATTGATGGGTGTTTGGAAAAAGCGCTACTGCGCATGACAGAACTTCTCAATGTCCCGGATGAAGCAAAAAAACTTTGTCTTGGAGACAAAGCCCTATTCCTAAGGGTGAAACGCGGAGAGGAGGAGATCGTGGTGTAGCCCCATTGAATCTGTGCCAATAAAGTTTTTTTGCTTCATCCGGGACATTGAGAAGTTCTGTCATGCGCAGTAGCGCTTTTTCCAAACACCCATCTATCCACATGCACTGAAGGCAGCACGCGGACGCTGGAGGAAGAAGAGAGCAGGGCCCAGACCGGAGTGGAGATTCAAGGTAAGAGTTTTTAACTGGTTTACCTCTCCACACACTCCGGTCACACTAGGGTCCATTGTTGCTCCCTCATACCCAGTTACATGACAGCCTGACACCCTTGGTGCACTTGCTGTGTGACTGAAGCGCAGGACAGGTTTTCACTTCGCACATCAATTGTATTACCCTGCTCTAAATTCCTACTCACCTCCTCAAAGAAACTGATAAGGTTAGTTTGGCATGACCTATCTTTCATACAACTATGCCGACTATAACTCATAATTTTGTTTTCAATGAGGTATTCCTGAATTTTATCCCATACAAAACCTTCAAGTAGTTTCCCCACTGATGTTAGCTGCACAGGTCTGTAATTTCCTGGTTGTGATCTAGCTCCCTTTTTAAATATAGGCACCATGTCTAATGTATGCCAATTTTGTGGTACTACGCCTATGAAAATGGAGTCCTTGAATATTAAATGTAATGGTTTGGCTATTACTGAACTTAGCTCCTTAAGAACTCTTGCTTACATGCCATTGAGGCCAGGTGCCTTATTTACTGATGTAGCGCTATGGTCGGTCGCTACTGCCTTGCGTAGTCCATGTGGCGCCATATGCTGTACCGTGTGCATTCAAAATTTGCATGCATTTTGCACACAATGTGACAAAGGGCTGAACATGGAATGTTACCGTTGTTTGTAATTCCGGCCATAAACGCACGTGGGCGATCGCGAGCTACAGGTTTCCTGCTAGTATTTTACTAATGAATCTATGTTTGCCATGTTGAAGTACTTGTCTAACCCTCCATTGTGGCTAATTGCTAGTGGCTGGTATACACCTGTGCAGACACTATCACGGCTGTGCCTATACGTTCTCCCGTATTGCTGCATATGCGGTGCTCAAGGTGATATCATTGGCCATTGTCCACTGCTATACAGATGTTTCCTGGGACCCCATGGACTTTTATACTATTCCTATACCTGTTGGAACCCTTGAAGAAAAAGCACTCTTCCACGGACGCTGCCCGCTAAGTACCTGGGATAAGAGGCTGACTGACATCAGATCTTGCAGCTATTCATGTTCGCACAACTCTACGGTACCTTATACTGTATTACACTGTATGTAATGTACTATAAGTGTCTAGAATTGTATGTAATTGTTTTGAACAGAAAGGTTAAATGTTAAAACATGAAAATAGCAAAAATAAAATATGGAGACATTTTTGTTTTACAATGCCAACAAAACGTTTAAATCAATAATGCAATACTAATAATTTTCTTCAAAATTTACAATGTTCTTTTATTTTTCTACTTCTACCGGGCTGGCTCTTGGACATCTTGGCCTGTGAAGAGAGAATATTCAATATTAATATTCGCACATACCCTACAGTAGTGTGCTGTGCATGGTTGAAACACATATGAGTATTATTGCATTTCTGCGCATGCAGGTCGCTATGGAACCTGGTGTGAAACGCATATGCATATCAATGAATTTTTGAACATGCGTGTAGCTATGGACCCTGGTTGAAATGCCTTTGCGTGTTATTGCATTTCAGCGCATGCGTGTCTCTGTGGAACGTGGTTGAAAATAAAACTAGTATACAGTGAATTCATTAATTACAGTACTGTACATTACCTGACCGTGTCACTGAATGTCTTTCCTGCACGAACACTGTGTTGGTGTAGTCCAGATGTTAAACCTGCAAAAGGTTAAATTGTTCATGTTTTCACACTGCAATTAAGATTTCTTTTTTTAGAGCAGAAAGTACATGTCCACACAAATAATAATTTCATATGACCAGAAAATGAATTCACATGGAGCAGGTACAGCAAGCCGTGGAGACGCCCCCCCCCCCCCCCTGCACCAACAACAAAGCAGTGTCTGCTATTTAACCCCTCATTACCTTAGTGGTTAGCCACAATGTAATAAAACTGGCTGCAATTTAATTTTTACTGCATAGGATTGAATCCGGGGGTCTACGGAGCTGAAATAAATATGAGGTCAGCTCCGGTGGCCCCCATATAGCCCAGAGGACCCCTAAACCCTGCCGGAGACCCCCGATATCAATCCTATGCAGTAAAAATAAAAGAAACTCCTTGTTATGCATGTCACAATTCTGATCTCGCCACCCTTTTAGCTGGCGAGAAAAGAATGCAAATTTTTATAGTACGATGTGGATATCGGAATTTAGTGAATACCAATTGCTGGCAAAAAATGCGAGTTTGGGCATTTTTTCAGCTACTGCATGGCTTGTTACAGCCAGAGTGTTATAGCTCATTAAAACGCCGTTTTAGTACGATACTGCCCTGTTATCAGAGGTTTGTTAATAACTACACATGCAATATCACTCTTAAAGGTGCATTAATGCACTAATCGAAGTTTAGTGAATAAGCACCTGTGACAGGGTGAAGTCAACCCATATCAGTTATGCCTGGGAAACATATGTCTGAGTGCTTCATCCAGCATTCATGAGGGTTAACTCAGGTGGAAGCTAGCTAATCATGATGTAAACTGACACCTGAGAGCCAGCAAGGTAGATAAGGATCTTGTTACCTGTGGCAGTAGCTGCCTGTGTCAGAGGAGAGCACATGGATAGATGTGCTGCTAGCCAGAAGGAGCACACTATTTACTGCAGCCAAAGTAAGATTTCTTTAATTTGTTTGCATGACTGCTTAAAAAGACTCTTACGGTTTGGGTATGGTTTAGCCAGCCAGCCTGCTAGCTAGGACTGCTGTGTTAGTCAGTTTTCTCCCAACGTGGAGCAGGATTTATTTGCTTAAAGGGACAGTGTACCCGCATGTTATGTTGCTGTGGAGAAATAAAGTCACTGAACGTTTTCATTTATCCTGAAACTACACGTGTGGACTGTTCCCTGACCTCGGCTACAGGCCGTCCTGCCACAGGTGGTGTCAGAAGTGGGATGTTGGACAGGCCCTGTATTTCAAGGGCCACACACACACACACAGACGGGGAAAAAAAAATGGAGACAATTTTTTCTCAGTTCCTTGAGCAACAGCTCCAGCTAGCAGAGAAACAAGTTGAGCGACAGGCCCAGCAAGTTGAGCGACAGGCCAGGCGAGAGGAAAAGCTACTCCAATTGCTGGCCCAAGGCCCAGCCCCAGGCAGACCAGGGATTCCAAATAACCCACCGGTGATGCTGCATAAAATGAAACCAAACGAAGACCCAGAGGCATTTCTCCTCACTTTTGAAAGGGTAGCCACGGCCCACGGCTGGACATTAGATCGCTGGGTAACGACTCTGGCTCCACTCCTCATAGGGGAAGCTCAGGCAGCCTACCAGGCTCTTCCAGCAGACGAGGCCATGGACCATCAGCAACTAAAGGCTGCTATTCTGGATCGCCTATGCCTCACTCCAGAGACCTACTGACGGCGGTTCCGGACAGTCAAATATACAAAGAGAGACTGACCCCGGGTCGTAGCCCACCGCTTAGTAGACTTATGTACCAGGTGGATACAACCGGAAAAACATGACAAGGCAGAGATCCTTGAACAGTTTGTGCTCAAGCAGTTCATACAGATACTGCCCCCCTCCTCCCGCTCCTGGGTAAAAAGACACGCTGCATTTTCCCTGGATTCAGCGGTCCGCTTGGTGGAAAACTTCCTGGGCGACGACACCCAACAGGATAGCTGGGAACGGCCGGTGCAAACACCAGTTGCTTCCGGTGATGCTAGAGTCAGGAGAGCAGACAATCGAGGGGTCTACAACCCGCCAGCTCAGGAGATCCAGTCAACCCAATCGGAAGACCCTTTCCCATCTCGGAGGGTTCCTGGTACAAACTCCCGCAGAGACGCCCATCCTGGGTCCGAGGCCACTGGATCACTCAAGGGAGGCCGCCACCCACAGTATTCCCCGAGAACCTGGACTCCTGTCACCCACCCGGTGGAGAGGATAACCCCACCAACCAGAAGGGAGAAACCCATCCAACAGCGGAGAGGTCCAAACACCGAGCCCCATCGAGAGCTTCCGCTGACGACCGAGGTTGCGGATTCAGGAGATGATGAGATTGACTGTTGATATGGCAGAACCACTGCCACAGCTTGTCTCCGAGGGAGCCACAATCTGTGGTTAGTCCCAGCATCTCTGGAGGGGACAAAAGTAAACGCCATGCTGGACTCGGGCTCTGGAAAAACCCTGATCCTAGAGGGCCTAATTCCAAGCAATAGACTATCTTATGACTCTCCTTGGAATATCGAGTGTATCCATGGGGATACAAAGAGATACCCGACGGCGAACGTTCTACTGCGTATCCAGGGTCAAGAGGCTAGCCTACTAGTGGGAGTTGCTCCTGGCTACCTGCTCCTGTTCTACTTGGCCGAGACTGGCCCTACCTCGAAACATTGTTGGCCCCTACTCCTACGGAGCCTACTTCTCTGGTACCGGAGAAGCCCGGAGACTTGTTCCCCTTTTCCCCAGAGATTTTTCCCCGTAGACACCATGTCCCAAAGACACGTAAACAGAGACGTGCGGAAAAAGAGGACTGGTTAAGAAAGGCTGGGACTCTTGGTAACATTAGTCAGCCCAAAGGACTGCAGGTCATGGCCGGGGATGACCAGGGTGGGGAACAGATAGATACGGGAATTTTGCCAGACCTGGATCTTCCTGACTTCCGTCAGAGCCAGAGGGAGAACCCAGCTCTGGCTAGATAATATGAGAAGGTGGTACAGGTCAACAACAAGATAATGGATGAACAGGGTGTAAAAGTGTTTCCACATTTTGAACTGTTGAATGACATTCTATATCGTGTGAATAAGGTTACACAAACAGGGGAGGTCATTCGACAGATGCTAGTCCCTAAAGGGTTGATTAAAACGGTGTTCACCCTAGCCCATACTCTCCCATGGGGTGGTCATTTGGGCAGAGATAAAACCACAGACCGCATCTCGTCCCGGTTTTACTGGCCAGGCATACATGGTGACATCATGAAACTATGTGAGACATGTCCTGAATGCCAGTTAACTAGGCAAAAAGGACAGAAGCTGGCTCCCTTGGTTCCTCTGCCCTTGGTAGCCGTCCCATTCGAGAGAATTGGGGTAGATCTGGTCGGACCTTTAGAACCCTCTGCGAAGGGACATAAATTTATACTCGTTGTGGTAGATTATGCCACCAGATATCCTGAGGCCCTCCCTCTGAGATCAGCCACTGCTAAACAGGTTGCTCACAGGCTGTTAGAACTGTTCTCTAAGGTAGGACTTCCCCAAGTAATGTTAACTGACCAGGGAACAAATTTCATGGCAAAGTTAATGCAGGATGTCCTAAAGTTATTGGAGGTAAAATCTGTCCGGACCTCAGTCTACCATCCTCAGACTGATGGATTGGTAGAGAGGTTTAACCGTACTTTAAAAACCATGCTTAGGAAGTTTGTGGACACTGAAAAGCGAGCTTGGGATGAACTTCTCCCTTTCCTGTTGTTTGCGGTACGAGAAGTTCCCCAATCATCCACAGGCTTCTCCCCATTTGAGCTCCTATATGGACGCCAACCTCGGGGTATTCTCGACCTACTGAAGGAATCCTGGGAGGAGGAGCCTTCCCCCTCCAAGAATACCCTTCAGTATGTCATAGACCTTAGAAACCGCCAAGACATGATAGGTCGGTTTGCTAAGGAAAACCTCAAATCTGCCCAAGAACGTCAAGAGAGGCAGTACAACCAAAATGCTCGCTTGAGGGTCTTCCAAACTGGGGATCAAGTGATACTACTACTACCGACATCAGAGAGTAAACTCCTTGCGAAGTGGCAGGGTCCTTTCCAAGTTCTCCGCCGCACCGGGGAGGTGAACTATGAGATCTCTCAACCAGGGTCCAGGAAGGGTAAACAAATCTACCACGTGAACCTCCTGAAACCCTGGAAAATGATGAGATCGCTGTTCAGCCACCCTCGGGAAGGAGAGACGGATTTGGGTCCGCAGCTTCCAAAGGGTAGTACGTACAATGACCATCAGGTTCCCATGGGAGGGCAGTTAACAACGGAACAAAGGTCAGACCAACCAGAATTATGTGACCAGTTCCCAGATGTTTTTTCGGAGCTGCCAGGGCAGACTAATTTAGTGTCCCATAGGATTGAGACAGAACCTGGCGTAAAAGTACGGTCCCGTCCCTATAGATTGCCAGAGGGCCGAAAAGACCTGGTAGAGAGGGAGATAATAGACATGTTGGAATTGGGCATGATCGAGGAGTCCCACAGCGAATGGTGTAGCCCTATCGTGTTGGTCCTTAAACCAGATGGGAAGGTGAGGTTTTGCGTGGATCTGCGAAAGGTAAGTGCTGTATCCAGATTTGATGCATATCCAATGCCTAGGGTGGATGAATTGCTTGACTCGCTTGGTAAAGCAGAGTATATCTCTACCCTAGATCTCACGAAAGGATATTGGCAGATACCTCTAGCGGAAGAATCCAAATGCAAAACTGCCTTCGCCACCCCTCTCGGGTTATACCAATTCGTCACTATGCCATTTGGGTTACATGGGGCTCCAGCCACATTCCAAAGGTTAATGGACAAGGTACTACGACCCCATAGGGCATATGCCGCGGCCTACTTGGATGACATTGTCATCTATAGCAGACACTGGCAGTCTCATATAAAAAGCTTAAGGGCAGTCCTAACGTCCTTAAGAGAAGCAGGGCTCACTGCAAATCCAAAAAAATGTGCCCTGGGTAAATCCACTACAAAGTACTTGGGCTATGCCGTTGGGGGAGGGATAGTAAGGCCACTAGCTAGCAAGGTGGCCGCCATAAAGGAAGTCCCCACCCCACAGACAAAGACACAGGTCCGCTCCCTTTTGGGGTTAGCAGGGTATTACCGGCAGTTTATCCCCAATTTTTCAGAATTATCTGCACCCCTAACAGATCTGACAAAAAAGAGTGCCCCGACCCAAGTTAAATGGTCTTGGGAGTGCCAAGACGCCTTTGACATGCTAAAAAAGTGCCTGTCAGAGGGCCCCGCACTTCGGAGCCCAGATTTTAAAGAGCCCTTCATCATCCAGACGGATGCCTCAGAGGTAGGACTGGGAGCAGTGCTGTCTCAGCAATTTGATGGTGTTGAGCACCCCATACTGTTCATCAGCCGGAAGCTGTTCCCAAGGGAAGTCAGGTATTCCGTTATTGAGAAGGAGTGCCTCGCTGTAAAATGGGCAATTGAGGCCTTGAGACATTATGTCGCCGGAGTACACTTCACCCTGGTCACTGACCATGCGCCCTTGAAGTGGTTAAACACATGAAGGACACAAAACCAAGGTTGACCAGGTGGTATATGGCCCTCCAACCCTTCTCTTTTGATATTCAGCATAGACCTGGAAAAGACCATGGAAATGCTGATTTTTTGTCAAGAGAAGGAGTGGAGGGTCGGGCTTCAGCCGTGTGGGACACTAGCCACACATAAACAGGGGAGGTATGTGACAGGGTGAAGTCAACCACTATCAGTTATGCCTGGGAAACATATGTCTGAGTGCTTCATCCAGCACTCATAAGAGTGGAAGCTAGCTAATCATGATGTAAGCTGACACCTGAGAGCCAGAAAGGTAGATAAGGATCTTGTTACCTGTGGCAGTAGCTGCCTGTGTCAGAGGAGAGCACATGGATAGATGTGCTGCTAGTCAGAAGGATACAGCACACTACTTACTGCAGCCAAAGTAAGATTTCTTTCATTTGTTTGCATGACTGCTTAAAAAGACTCTTACGGTTTGGGTATGGTTTAGCCAGCCAGCCTGCTAGCTAGGACTGCTGTGTTAGTCAGTTTTCTCCCAACGTGGAGCAGGATTTATTTGGTTAAAGGGACAGTGTACCCGCATGTTATGTTGCTGTGGAGAAATAAAGCCACTGAACGTTTTCATTTATCCTGAAACTACACGTGTGGACTGTTCCCTGACCTCGGCTACAGGCCATCTTGCCACAGCAGAGAAGGGGAAGGATCCGTGGTCCATCCGCTCCAGGAAAAAAAGGTAAGAACTCACCAGCAAGAGGGGTTAAAAACTAATTTATTGGGCTACATAAAAACAAAAAAACAAACAGTAACGAACTCTCCCACGCGTTTCACGCCCACGATGGCGCCATAATGGGCGTGAAACGCGTGGGAGAGTTCGTTACTGTTTGTTTTTTGTTTTTATGTAGCCCAATAAATTAGTTTTTAACCCCTCTTGCTGGTGAGTTCTTACCTTTTTTTCCTGGAGCGGATGGACCACGGATCCTTCCCCTTCTCTGCTACTGCCGTGAGGATCAGCGTTCACCACCGGAAGCGGAAGCAGCCGCAGACACAGAGGGAGACGCTTCTACACAGGACTGGAGCTGGAAGGAGGAGAGCAGAGCGGTGATTCCTTGTGAGTCGCGTGGACTCCACACCGGGCAGAATCGCCAGGGCTAGGGACTGAGTGAGTACCTCGTGTTTCCCCGCTATTAGCCCTCTCTTGCTATATCCGTTATTAGCTTTTTGCTCCATCACCACAGTCTGTACCCGTTATACATATTCCGGTGTCAACTCCACTTTACAAGATTTATTATTGACTTTGCCCTGCTTGGCATCCACTGTCTATGCTCTTGGAGCTCATACACGGTTGCATCTCCACGTCCTGCCACAGCACCTAAGAATCTAAACGCCTTCCTCTTCTTTTCCATTTCCTCTCCTACCTGTTCATTTAGCCACATTGATTTAGACTTGTTTCTTTTATATTTATTACCCATGGGTATACAGTAGAGGCAGCGATTATTCTAACAAAAACCAGTGGCAATTCCCCAAAAGACCCAGGTACACTCAGGTACATTCTGAATACATGCCTTAAACTTTCCTTAAACTAGCCCCAGCATTTCTGCATTGATTAATGGCCTATCAGATTAACAGCACGGGGTCCCTGGCAGTCCCATTCAAACTGAATTGGACTGCCAGGGATCCCTGCTGTGTTAATCCTATGGGTCGTTAGTCAATGCAGAAATGCCTTAAACGTGCCTCAAACTAGCCCAGCACATACCCAGAATGTAACCCGGCTAGTTTACAGCAAATGTTAGAATAAACGTTGCCTCTACTGTACACTGATAAGTGTGCTTTTCTAACAATGTTTTAAAGACTGCCCATTTATTTTCCACATTTTTCCCTGCTTAAACAGAATCCCAATTTATTCTTTGTAGATTAGGCCTCAATTGAATAAAATCTGCCTTTTTAAAGTTTAAAGTCTTTGTTGAACTTAAGTAATATGGTTATGATAATTTATTTCAAATGAGATCACTGTTACCCAAATGTTTCCGGTCTTGAATATTTGTTATTACTTCTACATTGTTTTATATTACCAAATCCAGTATTGCTCCTCTCCTGGTTGGTTCCTCACTCATTTGGGTCATGTAATTGTCTTTAAGCACCCCCAAATACCTATTTTATTTCTTTGTAATACTAATCTCATTGCCCCAGTCTATGTCTGGATAATTAAAATCCCCCATTATGCAAAAATGACCTCATTTTGATGCCTTCTACACGTGCAAAAGTATTTTGGCTTCCTCATTCTTATAGATATTTGGTGGTTTATAGCATATCCCTACAAATATTTTCTTTGTACTTTTACCTCCACTGCTAATTTCTATCCACAAAGTCTCTCTGTACATTTTCATCATCCCCTTAATAAACATCTTCCCTTATAATAGGTTTTAGATCTGGTTTAACATGTAAACATACTCTATCTCCTCTTCTATTTGCTTGATCCTTCCAAAATAGGGAAACCCCCTCTAAATTAACTGCACAGTCATAAGTTTCATCTCACCATGTTTCAGTAATGCCTATGATATCATACTGCTGCTCCCTTGCAGCTATTAATTCAAGCTCCCCCCATTTTATCTGTCAGGCTTCTTGCATTCGCAAGCATGCATTTTAGTATTTTTCAGTTTGCACTATTATCTTATCTGCTCCTGTCTTTCAACTCCAATTGGGTTTAGTCTTTAGAAGTTTTTTTTTTAGTATTATCTATTTAATATGGGTGTCTCCCTGCTTGCCAAACTCCCACTTGCCCCCATTCTACCTCTATGACCCCTAGCTATTTCCCCATCCCCATCTATTCTATTTATCTGTTTCTTGTCACTCCCACTGTGATACAGACATACTACTCTATGTATGCACTCTATTTCATTTTAAAACTTTTTTTACCATGAGGTGGATACAATCAGGAAATCTGCAGTATTATATCTTCGATCTGATATAAATACCCTTCTGATCAACCACTTGACCACACACGTGATGTCCCACAGTCTGAGTTTCTATTACTACAGCTATCTCTAGCAAATAAGAAAATCACTGATAGTTACATTGGATACCACGGGGCCTATGCAGAGAGCAGCGAATTTTAAAATTGGCGAATTTATTAAAAAGTAGCTTTTTTGGAGAGTTTTAATCTCCATATGCAGAAAAGTGCGAATTCTGCTATGTTTAACATGGATGCGTGTGGCGAGTTTAAATTGGCGAGATGCGCGCTTCAGAAATGTGTTAAAACAAATTTGCGCCTTTTTTTTTCCCTTTGCAATGGCCGCGAGCGGCAGTTTTTTTTGGCGAGGCAAAACGGAGACAATCGCGCCATTTTATTGGCGCGAACAGCCGCTAGATGCCGTTCGCGCCTCTCTGCATACGGATATTTTTAAAACTGGCGAGATTGAGGTTCTCGCCAGCCGCGAGGCGAGTTTTACAAATAGAAAAGAAAAATTGGCGCGTTTTTCGGAACTCGCCATTTTCTGCTGCTTTCTGCGCGATTTTCTCCAAAAAATGGCGAATTTCAAAATAGCGCTGCTCTCTGCATAGGCCCCCACGTCTTTTCCTTTTTCTCTACTTTTCCTCATACTATGCTATGAATATCCTGTTTTCAGCATCTGCGCCAAAGAGAACTATTTTTCAAGGATCTATTTTGTGAATTTTGAGAGAATCTGTGATTTTTCTGGGCATAGGGAGTTGTCCTTCGATACAGATCTGAGACTTTTTATGTGACATTTATATCTTTATAGCGTCATTAGCTTTTTTGATCTAATATCCATGTTTAAGAATTTAACATATATTGTTTTTAAATATCGTCACTGGGTGTCACAGATTATATACCATTTTGTCTCATACCTTCCCTAGGTGAAGCACTGTTTTATTTATATTTCTTTGCACTCTATGCTGTTTACTGTTTGACCCAATACATTGTTTTTAGACTGCATTTTTCTGTGGATGCACTTTATAAACGAAAATGTTTTGATTTGAAGGGGATCTCAGGATCAGTTAAAATCATGTTTAGATTTTCTTGATGTTAATTCCCATTATTTGTGTTTCACATGTTAATGTACTCTTGAAACTATTGCATTTTTGGACATTAAACTATATGTTAACTGGAAAGGATCTATACAATCTACATTTCTTAAGAAGCGAACTGCTGGAAACTCGATTGTCCAGGATAGAGGCTTTTCATCCTAGACAGATGATTGATAATATACCAGCATGATCATTTGTTAAGGGTCAGACATAATTACTCAGATACAGTAATAAAGATTTTTTTTCTTTCAGTGTAATGATCTCACAGACATTAATGATATAGCCAAGTGTCTATAGATACAGTAAGGGTAGATCGCGAGAAAGTGCTATGGACAGACAAGAGCTGCTGAAGTGTAAATGTAAAAAGTGTTCGGAAAAAAATTGTACCGATTTAGTGACAAAATATAGCTAATCGTGTAAAGAGTTTTCGAGGAAGAATTGCTTAATTTTAAAATGTGACTCCATCCTCCATGATTTTGTTCCTAATAAACATGGAATATTTTTATAACAAACAAAAGGATTAGAGATAATGATGCATGCTTTCTCTAACCTGTTTCCAGTTTCAGCAGGGGGGAATTTGTTTTAATAACACAAAAACAGAACGTTTGCTTAAAATGTGGTTTATGTCCACAGTGCAAGCGTGTGCTACCTATTGCAGAATTTTGCAATGTTTAAAAAACAAAACCATTTGAAATGTATTCCTTTATTAGGTATTACAGTATTTCAAGTACATACTGTATAAAGTACATTGTACATTTGAAAAGATTCATGTGGGATGTATTGATTAAATAAATCTGACCTGTGCAAGTCCAGCACGTATTCTGGAAACACACAATGGCGATAAGAGCTACTTGATTTTTGTTGATATAGAACATGCTTTGTCTGGACCCAGAGGGGATAATAGTCTATACAAGTGTGGCCATGGCTGGTCCAGGTTATACTTTCTGCCTCCTGTCACGTAAGTCCTAGTAGCTACAGGCAGTGGCAGGCTATCCTGTAGGGTTTACCCCCCCCTTCATGCTGTCTCTCTGAGTGACAAGGGTGGAGGTGAACTGGGTCTGTGTGTAGCCAATCATGGTGCAGACCTTGTTCCCTCCCCCTCTGCGCCTTAGGGAGGAAGTTCTCTAAATTATAGTCATTTGAGGTCTCCCCCTCCTGGGGTAGAGACATGCAGTTCTAGTCTCTGCCTCCTGGGGCTGACTGCAGCCCAAGATCTGAACAGAGGACAAGGCCTCAAGACTTTGAGAAGACCGGTACCATCCAGAGGTCTGGGACCTATTCTAAAACTATATGCATATGCTGTAATAACAACTGCAGTGGCTGCTACAAATAAAGGATCCTGTTTTAAATAACTCTGCCTAAGTTACAGTCTATTGGGTAGAGGTATGCTTGAAAACTGTCATGGTGGGGACTGTCTCCAGTACACCTGGGGCCTGCTATGACTGGAGGCGCTGACTCCATGAGAAGAGCCTTAAGGATCACCAAAAGTCTGTCCTGTTTCCCCTTACCATCGCGGACGCTCATCTCTCCTGAACCCTCACAGGTATTAAGCACCATGACACCTGTAGCTTTAGCAAGATCTCCCAGAGGGGGGGAGCAGTGCTATTTTTGGAGGCACTGCTGAGATGCAGAACAGGGCAGGCTTTCAGGCCAGTGCAGCACAGAAGAAACAGGGGCCGGTCCATTGATGCTTCACCAGGGACCCTGGGCACACATTTCAAAGCTAAGGAAAGTGGAAACCTCTCTCTGAAGCTACACCAGGGAGGGGGTTGCCTAGACCCTTACCGAACACAGAGACAATGTTGGGGCATAACCTGTGGGAACTTCCAGGGAGCATGGATACCCTTCATAACTGAAAAAGAGACTGTTGGGGCATACCCTGTGGGAAATTGTCCAGGGAGCGTGTACCCTTCATTTAATCCAGACCAGTCGTTAGGGCGTACCCTTTTATGTTACTTTTATGTCTAAAGCACTTATTCCCATGATCTGTTATTTATATTATCTGTTATTTATTTGATTACCACGTGTATTACTACTGTGAAGCGCTATGTACATTAATGGTGCTATATAAATAAAGACATATAATACACTACAATACCCTGTGGGAAATGTCCAGGGAGCGTGGATACCCTTCTAGCTACTTTAAAAGAAATTGTGCTTGTTGGGGCGTACCCTGTGGGAAATTATCCAGGTAGCGTGTACCCTTCATCTACATCAGAACAGTGATTGGGGCGCACCCTGACAGGAAATCCAGGGAGCGTGTACCCTTCTACAGTACCTGCATACAATTCAATGTAAGGAACGGGCCCCTGAAGCGTCGCCAGGGACCCTGTTTACTTTTTGCCTTCATGTGGTGTTTGTGCTATCTTGCGCTCCGGTAAGTAGCTAGTACACTATCAAGTGTTAATAGGTCAAGCTGTGTGCCGTCAGTTGGAGAGAGGAATGAAAGGGAAATTGCCTCCAATGTATTGATCGGGCAGGGCTCAGAGGTAAATATATATAAGTTCCTTACCTCTGTAGCCTGATCTCCGATCTGGGCAAAAATAGATCCTCTGTCGCTGTGTCCATTCTGGTTCCGTGATCTGCGGGATCATGGACGGGCAATTCAGCTGAAGCAGAGTTCCTCATGTAAAGCTCAATCCTGACAAATGTTCTGGATCTGGGGTTGCAGTGTATCCTCCGATCTGGGAAAGGAGATACTTTGTGTCTTTGTCCGGTCTGTCATCCGCGTGATCGTGGGTGGGCAATTAAACTGAAGCGGGCACTTCTCAATAGCACTCTCTTGCGGGCGTCCTGGATCTTGGGTTGCCAATATTGATTAGAAGAGAAAAACATCCGCAGTCACTGCGATGAACCAGCAAACAGCAGAGGCAAATCAAAGTAGCAAAAGGCTTTATTTAGGCAGAAAGGGGAACAGACTAGACCACATCCTCCCTCTGTGCATTTCACGCCACCATTGTGAGAGAACTCCCAAGATATATCGTCTCAAGTGATACTTAGTTTGTAAAAAAATACTATTTTCCACAGTGAATTATCTTGTCAATATGGAACATAAGGATAGATGTATCCCAAATTGAATTCGGGTCTACTACAGTAACCATAATCTGTAAATCATTTAGTATTTAACTATATCAATAATTATGTTAATTACTATTTTTATTTTTTTAGTCCAGAAGATAATAATGCTCTAATAATAGTAGAATGACTTCTATCCAAAAAATTAGTAGTTATGATGAAATAATTACAATTAGAAATAGATACATTGCAATGTATTTGGTCAGCAAAATAAATCTCAGGGTGACATTATATTTTAATAAACTCCATTTATCAAAAACGTTGTCTATTATATACCTTCTCCTTGAGTATATGTAGGAGTTATTAAACGAAGCAAAATTCAAACTGAGTATTTAATACAGAGAGTATATGGGCTTTCTTTGACAGATATACTAAATAATAATAAAAAATGCAATAAAGAACCGTAACTTTGGAACATTCATAGAAAACACTTGAGATCCCATTCTGTGTTAAGCCCAATTGGATAAAGCGTATTCAATGTAAAAATCCAGTGTGCTTCTCATTAGTGTAGAGTCTTAACTCTATAACCTCCTCGTATTGGTGGTGGAATATGTTCTCAGGCTATGCAACGTAGAGCTTGCACAGACCCCTGTGGGCAAATAGTAAATTGTTTTGATACAGGGTGCATTATATCTTTTTCTGTATTAATCTTAAATATTTAAACCCAGAGACAGAACATAAAACACAGACAGAGCTCAGTGCACATCCAGTGAAACTCATATACTTAGGCACTGTACCGTATATGAGTTTCACTGGATGTGCACTGAGCTCTGTCTGTGTTTTATGTTCTGTCTCTGGTTTTAAATATATATTGCCATGCTCAGTAGCACTCCTCTGTGACACTCATATGCTTATATATATGTTGTGGTTATTTTGGGGGTTAAATAGGAGCTTGTTAGGTGTCCAGTATGTTTTTAATCTTAAATATTCCATAATGCAGATCTTGTGTAACCTGGAGGTTAAACTCACATAAAGATGCAGCTACGTGTATCAAAACACTGCTTTAAAAATCTGGGGCAATCTCCCAGTAATGCTGCAACATTTCTCTGACATTTCTGGAGAAAGACTAATGGCCCATCGGATTAACACAGCCGGGATCCCTGGTCAGTTTGAATGGGACTGCCAGGGGCCCCCGCTGTGTTAATCCGATGGGCCATTAGTCTGTCTGCAGAAATGTCACAGAAATGTTGCAGCATTACCTGGAGATTGCCCCAGATTTTCCAAGGCAAGTGTGCGGACACTCGTGGCTGCACCTGTACCATTTTTGGCACCCACAAATCAGTAAATATTGCCCTCACGGACTGTACTATTGTGCTCAAAATGGAGTCCACTGCATGTACTGTGTTCTCAAAATGGCATTCCCACCAGAAAAATGGGACCGCAAGGGCTTGCAGCAAGCTGCTAGCTATTTTCTGCAAACTCAGTTGCAAGCTATTCGGCGCCAATCAAGGTAGCACCTATCGCTGTGACTGGCTCAGTTGGAGCTACAGGTCACACCCTGGTCTTCTATGCCCATGCCCTATATTCCACCGAGGGGAGGGGGCAACACCCAAGATCCAATCGGAGACTGTCCCTCGGTTTACTCCAAGAGATACTTTCTTCGGTTTTCTCCAAGAGCCATCCGGGCGCTGAGTGGATGCTATATACTTCCCCGATTCATCGGTCACATAGGGAGTCGACATCTTGGACCTCGCACCAGTGCCTGCCTAACTCAGTTCCACCGAGCTGAGCAAGAGGAAAGAGCTACAGTATCCTGCTGCTTACTACACTGCCTAATACTAAATTGGAGATTGCCAACTTCCACTTAAAGGAGGTTACCTGGTAGTCACCATTCAGGGACAGCACCACCTGCAGGGCATATGCCCGAACTGCAGGCTCCTGGGGGCAATGCCAGCCCCACTGTACAGTGTCAGCACTGCGGGCCTTCTTTATTTGGCCTGCTAGTCCAGGGGCCGCCGATGCTTTTATACCTATTGACCGGCCCATGCTGTCTGTAGCCCATTGTCAAGTAGCACATTTTAAGCAACAAGCAAAGTGGAATTTAAAAGGGTGTTCAAAAGGAGTGAACAAGAGGACAATACCTAATGGCCCTGATTCCTGGATTTGATCTACGCTGGAAAGGAGGATATTATCTATCCCAGACTGCACATCTCAGCACGTTACTATTGCTGTGATGCCGCCTTTCCTATCTATATTTGCTATGGCCTCACTTGTCAAATTATGTCCTTCTACAGCCTCATTATGTCTTTAACTCTATTCATATATCTCCATCTCTCCTCTCTTCGCCACTTCTCAGTTCACATTAACTACTTTCTTACCTGCGCCCTCTGACACTACACAGCTATATCCCCTGCACTAAAACATACCTCTACATATCATCCTCACACATTCTCTTTCTATCCATGCTTCTCCTCCTTGCTTCTGGAGATATCTCTCCCAATCCTGGTCCTTGCCTTTTTTCTACATGCTCTCATCCTCGCCTACCAAATGCAATGTCTACTCCACCTGGTGTCAACCCCTCCAACCTCATACCCATCCCCTGTCACCCTCCCCCCTCTCTCCCTTTCTTCTGTGCCCTGTGGAATGCTCGCTCCCTCTCTAACAAGTTCCTCTCTGTACATGACTTCTTTCTCTCTCACTCTCTGCTCCTCTTTGCTATAACTGAGACCTAGCTCACTCTGTCTGACTCTGCTCGGGAAGCTGCTCTCTCTTATGGTGGCCTTTTTTTCTCCCACACTCCGCGCCATGATTGCAAGGATGTAGGCATGGGGCTCCTCCTCTCCTCTCTCTACTGTTAGAGAACCCTTCCTATTCCTCCCTCTCTTGCTTTTCCCTCCTTTTAAGGCTCACACAGTCCAGATGTTCTCTCCTCTCCCTGTCCACGTGGCAGTCATCTATCACCCACCGACCTCTACTCACCCCCCTTCTGCCTTTCTCTCTCACTTTGAATGCTGGCTCTCTTTCTTTCTTTTCTCAGACTCCCCTGTTCTTCTCCTTGGGGACTTCAACTGCCACATTGATGACCCCTCTCTCCCTTGGGCTTCTCTCTAACCTCTTCTTTTGGCCTTCAACAGTGGACGGCAGCAAGCACCCACTAGGATGGCCACTAACTAGACCTGGATTTCACTAAAAACTTTTCTCTCTCTGATTTATCCATTTCCACCTTTCATCTCTCTGACCATCACCTCATCTCATTTTCTCTCTGTCGCTTTTCCCCTTCTCCATCTCCATCTACCCCTCGTTTCTGCAGAAACCTGCGCTCTATTAACCTACCAGCCTTTGTTTGCACTATACGCTCCTCCCTCTCCTCTCTCAGTTCTGCTACAGACCCTGACAACCTGGTCAGGAACTACAACTCTGCCTTATCCTCGTCTCTTGATCTACATGTCCCGCTTTCTCTCTGCTGTCCTCGCCCTTCTAACCCCAGACCCTGGCTAAATTCCCACACGCTCATGCTGCGTCCCTCCACTTGTTCCTCTGAATGCCTCTGGAGGAAATCTCACACTCTTGCAGAATTCCTTCACTACAAATGTATGCTGTCCTGTTTCAACTCTGCCCTCTCTCAGGCTAAACAAACTTACTTTTCTTCACTAATAAACACGCACAAGTCTAACCCACTGTGGGCGGACGCTCATAGAGGTATGCAAGGGAGACTTGTTATTGTGAAATTAAATAAGGCTTTTTATTGCGCCTGTTTCCTTAA
Organism: Ascaphus truei; assembly: GCF_040206685.1. Taxonomy (NCBI): domain Eukaryota; kingdom Metazoa; phylum Chordata; class Amphibia; order Anura; family Ascaphidae; genus Ascaphus; species Ascaphus truei. The sequence goes on along the minus strand of NC_134484.1, from coordinate 408,317,287 downwards.
CATCAGGAAACCATCCAAACAAGGTGTAAACAAAGCTTCTATTCACTTGGGAGTATTTCTAGTGAAATACTATGCAGTTCACAACTCCCTTAGATAAGCATGTCTCCCAGCCCCAAAACATATAGCATGAAATAAGCAGATATAAGAAGTCTCATAAATGAAAGTCTTATCTGTTCCTTGTGGTTTGGAGGGAAAATCTTCTCTATCCCTGGTTCAGCTCCCTTTTCCTCAGGGTGTGTCAGCATTCAGGTTTAGAAGTTTTCCATGTGTCTTGAAAGCAGCTCTGCTGTGTCTTCTGGCAGTGCTCAAGACAAGTTGTGAGAGTCAAAGACAATCTCTGCTCTGTCTCCAAGTTAAGCTCAGGTATGAGCTAAGGAGTCTCTCGCTCAGGTATGAGCTAAGGAGTCTCTCTTCCTGTCTCAAAAGTCAGGCTTTTGTAAGCAATCTAATCAGGCAGGTGGTGTTTGTTAATTGACTACCAGCAGTTAACCACCACACTGCTGGATTAGAGGCACATTATTTGAACAGGGATAACACCCCTGTTACACCCACGCTGACTCTTCTCTGTCTCTGACTCTCTACTCAGACCACCCTCAGCTGCCTCTTCTTCTTCCGCTATCTCACCTCAGGACTTTGCTGACTATTTTAAGGAAAAGGTGAAATCCATACATCAGAACATCCCCTCTGTTTCATCCTCCCATCCTACACCTCTTCCTACTGTAACTCTCCTCCTGCCTTCCTTGACTCTTTTTCCGCGTTCTCGGAGGATGTGTCACTGCTGATCTCCTCTTCTCCCTCTACCAACTGCCCTCTGGACCCCATTCCCTCCCATCTCCTAAAACTTCTTGTTCCTACGCGCACACAGATTTTAACTCCTCCCTCTACTATGGTACCTTTCCCACCTCCTTCAAACTTGCAACAGTTATACCATTACTCACAAACAGCAAGCTTAACCCTACCTGTCATTCTAACTATTGACCTGTCTCCCTCCTGCCTTTTAACTCTAAACTCCTTGAATGTCTTGTATTCTCTCGTTTGCTCCCTTTTCTCAACACCTATTCTCTCCTAGACCCTCTACAATCTGGCTTCCGCACTGCTCACTCAACGAAACAGCCCTCGCAAAAAAACCCTCTTCACCCTCACATTGTCTATACTCTATCCTGGATCTCCTCCTACCCCTTCCATCGTACTTTCAGTGTCTCTTTTGCTAACACCTCCTCTATCAATCTCTCAGTGGGTGTTCCCAAGGGCTCTGTCCTGGGACCTCTTCTCTTTTCTCTGTACACATTTTCTCTAGGTGACCTAATCACATCTCTTGGTTTTAAATATCACCTCTATGCTGACGACACACAAATTAACTTTACAAGCCTGACCTTACACCTGCCGTACAGACCAAAGTTTCTGAATGTCTCTCTGCGATATCATCCTGGATGGTCCTCCTCTGACTCAAACTTAACATGGCAAAAACAGAGCTCCTCGGTCTTCCTCCCAAACCTGGCCCTACTATCTCCTTCCACATTACTATCATTCACCCAGTAGCCTAAGCACACTTCTTAGGGGTCACACTCAACTCCCCTCACATTGTTTCAAGGTGTCTAAAACCTGTTGCTTTTTCCTCCGCAATATTACAAGGACGCGCTCTTTCCTCTGTTACTCGACTGCTAAAACTTTGACTCATGCCCTCATTCTCTCCCGTCTCAATTACTGTAACCTCTGCTGTCCGGCCTTCCGGCCTCACACCTGTCCCCCTTACAATCTATCCTTAACAATGCTGCTCTTTCCTAAATCTGCCTCAGCTTTTCCTCTACTGAAATCACTCTCCTGGCTTCCCATCAAATCACGCATTTCGCACTCAATTCTCTTCCTCACTTTTAAAGCTTTACACTCTTCTGCCCCTCCTTACATCTCATCCCTAATTTCTCGCTATGCACCATCCCGACTCTTGCGTGCTGCTCAAGGATGTCTTCTCTCTGCTCCCTTTGTTTCTAAAGCCCTCTCCCTCTTTAAAGCTTTCTCAATGACTGCCCCACACCTCTGGAATGCCCATCCCCTCAATACCCGACTAGCACCCTCTCTATCCACCTTTAAGACCACCTTAAGAAGCATATGAATAGCACCATGGCTAATACTATACACATGATACATAAAGCTTGGCCCCCTGCAGACACACTTACCAGAATGCTCTTCTATGGTCTCTGTACGTTCTTCCTACCAACGAATTAGATTGTAAGCTCTTCAGAGCAGGGACTCCTCTTCCACAATGTTACATTTATGTCTGAAGCACTTATTCCCATGACCTTTTATTTGTATTATTTCTTATTTATATGATTGACACGTGTATTACTACTGTGAAGCGCTATGTACATTACCGGCACTATATAAATAAAGACATACATACTATACCTGATTTATTTTTGCATAATACATCCGTTATACAGATGTAGCAAGACTTATTGTCACCAATTTAAATCAGCGGCTACGGAGATAGTGCTGTCATGGTCACACTGCGGGTGGTTCATGCTTCTGGATTGGACCCTTCACAGCAATAATCCTCTGGCACGGGGGGCAGTTACGGTCATGTGACTTGCCATGGTGCCAAAAACTGTTAGTCTTGTTACATCTGTACTTAACCCTATGCACTTTACGGAAAAAAACATAGTTATTGACTGATTATTATTATTATTATTCATACTGCTTTAGTCTTAATATGACCTTAAGTTAGGTTAACCTCACGTTAAGTGAATTCACAGGGCCTTATGGATATGGGTCTATGGTGTTTATTAAAAAAACTGCCAATTCAATGGGTGTGAGTTTTCCGTGATCAGACACTGCAGAGCTTATTGAATATGCCCTAAGTGGAAATTGAAACCTTGTGGTAACAGAGTCCTAACACAGATACAGGCTGTTATGGCATTTGTTCCTATTACAAAAAATGCAAAGTGACCTGTTGGGGGAACTCCAGAATATTTGTTTCATACGTTATTCTTTTATAGGGTCTTTCCAAAGTACCCATTTAGTTTTGTGGATGCCTCACAAAGCAAAATAAGTGCAATAATTAGTAATATAAATATCGTGCACTCATATCTATTTCAACATATTTAATTGTTACGGAACATATAAACAGAAATATATTTGTAGCTCATCCGTATTATATGTGTACAAGTCCATGAGCCTCACCAGAGATGTGTTCTTCCAATTTGTGCTGATTTTACTCATTTAAGGTAAGTCAAGTAAAAAGAAAGAGATGAGGTAGAAAAAAAGATAAACCCTAGTTGTTTATTAATAAAATGAAAACCGATCCAAAATTATGACAGGCTTTTTCACTTTCTGCTCACATTTTTACAGCCAAGGAACTTATAAATGACTCAGCTAGTTAGCTGCAAAAGTCTGAAAATAACAGGACTGTTAATCTTCCTCTTTTTAGAATCGCTGTATCCATGTGCTAGTGAATATGAAAATGAATAATTTGATCTAATATTAATGTCAGAGTACTTATGGGGTCTTTAATAGGCTCAAATTTAGTATAAATCAAGATAGATGTTTATAGTGTCTCCTTCACTTTAAATATACAAGGGTGGTACAGTGTGTTATCATGCAAGGCGTAGACAAAGTTCATTTGGTCTAGTCTATTGTGACCCAACTTGAATTATTTTTACACCAGTATAGAGGCAACAGCAAACGTTTAATTAAAAATCCTATATATAGCTTTCCCATTTATCCTACCACTTGGTTTTCACTTGTAATATTTCAGAAGGATATGGTTAAGCATTCTGACGAACAAATACAGAATAATTTAACACAGTATAAAATAAATGTTATTTACAGTATATCCAATATTTTTTTTTCCGACTGTCATAACCACCAATTCAGCGTTTAGTTATTTTGCTATTCTTTTGGCATCATGTTGGTTTAACAGTGGCACTGTCAATACAATATAAATAGCTCAGGTTGCAATCTCTATTCTAAAATAAGGTATGAAAGAACACAGTAACTCACATCATGTAATCTCAACCTATTTTACTTTTATGTTAGTTTTGAGGTGAAGGGACATCAATGATATGGGCACACACACAGACCTTTAAATATACATGCTGCGTATGTATATACTGTATGTACATGTCATTTGGTTGCTAATTTGGCATATAGAAGCAATGAGCAACACATGATAAAGCCATACTGACTCACTTTTAACATAAGTGCGCATATGGATGTGTTATGGAAAATAATCTGTCCATGATGGGATGTGATAAGATGGTGTCTTTTTGTCTTCTGCGTTTTAACACATCCAACAAACAGAATTGCAGAGTGCCATTTAAGGCGCTTAACATTACCATCAAAATGAACAGCAAATAAATAAAAAAAATCAAACAATAACGAATAAACAGCAACTAAGATTAATAGGGTCCTAAAAGGAACAGAATTTATCTTTTCGATGGTACATTATCAATCATTTGTGAGTCATTCAACGTTTTTATTGGTATACAGCTGCGGCCGCCTTTATCCTAATGCGGCTGGATCCGCGGCGCTCTGCTAACCGCGGCCAGTTGCGGTATATTTTCTGTTTTTCCGTAGCGCTTTCCGGTATGTTAGCGCTCGGATTTTTAACGCTGTCCGCTATACTGCAATACCGTCTAAAAACACAGGTGGGCGTTCGCGAGCTGTTGTCTTAAAAGTCTAATGCATGTCTAATGCATTATGTCTGTGTGCGCGCGCAGTATTTGTAAAATGGAGGATTTACAGTACACAGTATTACAAAAATATAGCGTTGCGTCTTCTTCGAATATAAAATACAGTATACAGTATATTATGCGTGTACCGTACAGTACTGTACAGTACTGTATGTCTCATTTGAACATTGTTGAAATGCATAGACGTGTTACAGAATCACATTTCGGCGCATACAGCGCTCTCCCTCTCGCCCCCGCACACACTCGGCTAAAGTACTATTTCAACTTCTTATCTACAGTTCAGTACACCTCTCCCAGCCAGGTGACTTTCTGGCTTCAATCATCCTGAACTTGTCATAACATTCCTGCGTGTATAACGTACAGAGCCTGGTGTCACATTTCAGCGCCTGCGTGTAATTCTCTTTGGGAAGGGACCCAGTTGATGATTAATGCGCATGCGTGTATAACTTCACAATCGTGGAAGTTCAAGTCGTTTCCAGACATGTGTGCCTGCATAAAAATTCTTGTTATTCTGATATTCTATCGGTACTGTACCTTTTTAATGTGACACTGGTCATCCACATGCTTTATGTAATTTTTATTGATTTGGGGGTCTGGGGATCAAAACATTATGATGACCTGTTGAAAATATGACTTTGAACTACAGTACTGCTAATCCTTCATGCAGCTTTACCCCCCTCCCCCCTGCAGACACACACAAGGCTTAAGGATTTCAACTTCTTATCGTCACCTCTCGAAAACCATTCATTTTCAAAAGCTTGGCTTCGGGCTTTTAATCGTCCCGAGCCGAGCGTCACATCTCTGCGCCTGCGTGTAATCTTCTTTGGGAATGGACCTAGTTGATGATTAATGCGCATGCGTGTATAACTTCAGAATCATTTTCAAATGCTTGGCTAATCCCTTATGCTAATCCATTATGATGACCCCCCCCCCACACAACCCTTTGAGGCTTTGTTTACGGTAACGCATGTGCACTTGAGATAAACCCTTCTAGAATTGAATATGTTAATCTGATTATGTAACCAATGAATAAAAATGTAAGCCTTCTTGAAGAATCCCCCCCCCCACACACACATTCACACTGAATTTAAAGTTCAAAGAAAAAAAATGTGAATGTATTGAAATATTTATTTTATTTTATCAGGAATAAAAAATACAAATAATAATTTTCAGTGTTTATCTTCTTTGTACACATACAGTAGTGTACAGTAGTGTACTGTAGTTCTTCTGTCAGTTGAAATTTGAGGGCCGGTGCATAATCATGGAAGAATGAAAAATACAAATAATCATGAATAATGCCCATTTATAATAATAAAAACAGTAATACAAATTTTTAGTCTTTATCTTGTTCGTCATGGCCACATTGCATTCTGTAGTTTATTGAAAACTTGAAAAAGAACGCTGTGACGTTCGAAACGCGTTGGATTGGTCTTTTGTCACATTAAAGTGCCCTTTTAATTATTTTTAGTTTTGGGTCCTTCCTGCTCCGTTTGTGCTGGTGCACTTTTGGTCTCCCTTTTCCCTGTAGTTTATTGAGAGATGTTTTTTTGTGTGTAAATCATGACTGTAGATACACCATACACACAGTTCACACAATTTACACATGATACCACCCTCCCCCCACCCATCCTTTTGTAGTGCAGCAGCTGTCTCTGAAAAGGAAAGAAAAAATTAGTGCAGTTAAGTGCATATAATTGCATTGTGTACAAAAAAACTACTCCATATTGGACTACTGTATGCAGTTACTACTGTCAAACTACTGTATACTGGAACTACTGTTTTGTAAAATGCTTTGTAACAAGATTGGTAGTGCTGCTCTCTCTAAAAATTAAAAATGAGTGCAGTAAAGTGCATGCTGTATACTGTAAAACAATTTTTGCCATACTTATCTGTATCATGGTGTGCCTGTATTACCATACTACAGTACAGTACTATACTACCATCCTGATGCTTGCCCATTACGCTCTATCACAATGGGCAACAGTCGCAATACGGTCGATATATTTATTAAGGCGTTCCAAGGTGAGCACATCGTTCCAAAAACTCATTATGCCATTCGCCAACTCATCCTTTTTTGAGGGTTTCACCACTTTTCGGATATGGTCCTTCAGCTAATGCCAGACCATTTCGATAGGATTGAAGTCTGCCGATCTGTCATTGGAGGGGAAAAAAAGGAGAATTAGTTAAAGAGATACACAGTAAACAGTGTGAAAAAACAAGACACAGTTACCGCCCTTACTCGGCTGGCATCTTCACCTAATTGATACCGCAGGCAAGAATATGCACAGTTGACGCGGTGTGCTTTGGATTGTTGTCCTGGTAGAAACGGTGACCATCTGGGAATCCACGTGTGATGTATTCCACAATCTCAGGCACTATTTGCTCTTGGAAAAAAGCTTTATTCATGATTCCTGTAACAAGAAAAGAAAAGCGCTCAAAATAATGCACACTACAGTAGTACAGTGCAGTGCTTAAATCTACAGCATGTGACATTGTGCATTATTATACTGTACCATCAAAGATGACTATGCATCCTGGTCCACGCCTAGAGATGGCACCCCACACATGCATCTTCACTGGGTGTTTTGGACACGGCTTCATAGATATGCGTTCTTTTTTGTGGATTGCAAAGGTGGCAAATCTCTCCAGAGATACAGTAGACTCGTCAGTAAAGATGCAATCCTGAAACGTTTCGCCCCTGTCGATCCATGCCTGTGCCTGGACCACTCTTTTATCTTGTTGACGTCCCTTATCATAGGGTACGCTCTGTAATGACAAGGGATAATTTTATAGGTACAGTACAGTTTATTCAACCACACTTTTCACCTCCTGTACTGTCCAGTATTAACCTCACACGTTCATATTTCCATCCACTTCTACGTCTCATCTTCTTTATGCTGGTCTCTGATACGGTTAGATTGTGATTTTTCTGCAAAGTGTCTTTGACCCTTAAGGCACTCTTCTCATCATTCTCTTCACTTATTCTGTCATACAGAACAGTTGTCTCGCTAGAGTTTAAAAGGAAAAACAACAATACGTTACAGTAGGCCACAAGGACAGGTACATTTATGCTCAGGCCTACAGTATGGCCAAATATAGATATTACTTTAATAGAATAGTTATACTGTATAAATATACAGCAATAAAAATAGATAGATACTGTATAGAATAGAGTTATATAAATATACAGCGATAACAATAATAATAGATAGATACAGTACAGTACTTACGCGGTAGTTACCGTTGGTGTCCTCTTTAGTTTTTTGGTCTTACCGTGGGCATGATAGCTCACGGTTGCTGCTGGCACAACAAGGCCAGAAGTACTTAGCCAGCGTTGAATATCCGCAATTCGTTGTCCTCTCGTGTACATCTCTTTTATTCTCATGCTGAGATCCTTAGAAACCTTTTTAACAGGCATCGCTGCGTGTAGAAAGAAATACAAGCACAAGAATGTATATTCGATGTTTAGTTGATGTGTATTCAATGTGCTGTGAATCCACAAAATGGATGGTGTATTTATACGTTAATAACTCACATTAGAGTACGCCCACTTTTAACACATGCACCTCATCGCCATGCATAAAAGGTGACACACATTGCATTGCCTCCCACTCGATGTTCTGTATCTGAACTTGCCTTGTCCAGATTCTGCATTGTGCCATCTGCTTCCATGATCAAACCCGATTCTACGGACGCAGGAACACACTCGCCTCTGCCGTGCCTGTCATGCAAAAAAAGCGAAAGGCGGCAGCCGTTTCCAAGCCAAGGCCAAAGCAAAAGGCTAAGGCTAATAAAGAAAACCTTCTGACGACTCCAAAGGCTACAGGTAAGGCTTTAAAGAAGCCTTATTATGTCAAGAAGAAATTAAGGGATATACACTCAAAGCAAAAAAAATGGTCACCTCCTGCATCAGCCCTCACCGCCGCTGCCGCTTCTCTCCCGGAAACCCAGAGGACACCTTCTCCATCACTCCTCACCGCCGCTGCTTCTCTCCCGGAAACCCAGAGGACACATTCTCCATCACTCCTCGACAACTCTGTCGCTTCTCTCCTGGAAATCCACAGGACACCTCCATCACTCCTCGACGACGCTGCCGCTTATCTCCAGGGAACCCCCATCTCATCCTCTTATGCACCCATCCACCCAGATGTCCACAGCACCCCATGCACAATATCCAGCTCGTTAGACCGCATGCTGAATGGGTTAAGTGTCGATATCCCTGGGAACTCTATGCTGGGAAAGATAGATCTTCTTTTAGAGACCATGCTAAATATGGATCAACGGATGGAGAAGATGGATCAACAGATGGAGAAGATAGAGACTGACATAGCGGGGATACATAATTTGCTCAGAGTTCATGCTCCTGTATCTCGGACGCCGGAGCAGGAGGGTGGCATGGATGGGATGAATGGGACCTTCAACCTTCCATCGCCAAGCACACCCCCTCCATCAGAAGAATATGTGTTCATGTATGCCGTTGATGAGGATGTCATGACAACCCCGTCAAGACCACGCCAGGAGGCAACACTGACAAGGAGACCAAGACAGGAGGAAAGCATCCTCCCAGACAACCTACCCTCGCCCGCCGCCACAAGCACACCAGCTCCTAGAAGAACACCCGCTCCCAGAATCCAACCCACATACGCTTGCATTGAGACGGTGCCCGACATCATCCTGCGCGAGCTGCCCCAGCCACTCAGGGAGAAGTATAGGTTTGCAAGTGCTCGTATACCCCAGAGGCATGCCGTGTTAATTTTCAAGCACCACGTGCCATACTCGTTGTACTTAGGGTGGGGCCACAATGTGAACTACGAAGGGAATCGCGAGAAAAAGGCTCTTCCTGAAAATTTCAGAAAGACTATTGTGGAGGAATTGCGGTGCTATTTTTCAATTGCCGATACTTTAATGAAAATCGTGTGAGACTCCATTAATGGCATTTTGTGGCATAGAAGGCATCGGCCCTGGAAGGACAATCTGCTGGGCATCCAATTCGCTTCGTGATTGGTCATCTGTTAAAATGTTGATTCATTTCTGACTTGTTCATTGTTTAAAATTGTTTTCTGATATGTTTTTTTAAATATACCTGTATGTTTTTAATGACAGTACACCTTTAATGTTTTTTTTACTTACAGTACTCCACCAATAAAAATAATGTTGATTGTTGTAGATTGTATTCATACTGTCAATGTTTTTACTGTATTGGACACCATTAATGTATTTGTACTTACTGCACCCACCAATAAAATAAATTGCTGCTTTTTTTAAAATATACCTGTATGTTTTTAATGACAGTACACCATTAATGTTTTTTTTACTTATTGCGCATTACAGTACATCAAAACAGTATTACAACGCATTATCGGTATTTGTATTATTATTACAGTAGAACACACATACTGCACTGTAATACATGTACAGAATAAATGCATACTTTTTATTTTTGGGGTTTATTATACAGTACAGTATGTAAAAAAGTATGTAAGAAAGTTCAGTTATTCTATCCTAATCAATAAAAATGGCACTGATTCATATTCAGCAGTGTGGAAGCATCGTTACAAAAAGTGATATTATCCAACGAAATCCCTCCATTTATCATTCTCAGCCCGATGGCAAAGTTTCTTTTCTGAGGAAGAAAAATAAAAGTATTACTGTAATGATTAGTTCAAACTAGTCAGTCCCCTAAAGAAGTTCCCACAGTCAGTCCCGCAGTCCCCTCGGTCAGTCCCAACAATTATTTTCTCGGGGGCGTCGCTTGTTCACATACAGTACACGCATGCGCCTAGATGTGATGAGACAGCTGATGAAGCTGGAAATCGCTTTGGTACATGCAAGCTTGCTGGTATCTGTACGTGAAATCCTGCTCAGACTGCAGGTATCCAGGCGGGGGCTGATAGCAACGGTTGCCAGTCAGCAGGTTTTCACAGACGGTCGGACCGTTATTGGAAGCCGGTGCTGGCGCTTGCGCATTGCTTGCCTGGGACTGACGATTCTTAGTTGGTTTTACCATGATCTTTCGCCTTTTGAACTCTCCATGATCAAAGATACTGGAAAATTCAGGGGCAACACACCAATATCCTCCTCCTGTAACCCCGGGTGCAGGAGCAATACTAAAAAAAACGTGGATCGATACATAACTTTTTCCTTATCGCACGCTTCCACTCCAGAGCATCTGGTGAAAATTCGTAAAAGTCATAATTTTTGATAAAATATTGATAAATTTGACCAACTGTGGCCATCTTATCATCTGCTGAACTAATTGCTGACCATATTAAATAAGCGTACGTTATGTTGGGCTTCTACAACACGGACTGCAGTGTACTCATCTCTGGACCTCTCTGACAATGGAATAGAACACCAGACACTTTGCATTTAGTTTTTAATATGAAACGCCTAAATAGATACAATGTTGTACAACTTCTTCAGTACCAAGGTCAATTCACAAAGGACAACTGTGGTATTTTTTAAACACCTGCAAGTCGACACATTACTGAAGCGCGTGCGCATTACAATTCATGAATATCTGCCACCTGGCGGATACGCGAAGAACTGCAATCAATTAAATCCGAAACATTCTCATTAAACAGATCAAGCACGGGTGACGCCGGCATGATTGCGACATGAATACGGCACGAACGCCGCACGAACACGGTGAAGCGCGTGGCATTCGGAAAAAGTCACCGGAAAATATCGGTGAAGTGTTAGAATAAAAGGGGCCGCGGCTGTAGCTGTCAATCACAAGGTGACCCAGATACTTGGACCTTGGACCTAAACTAGGCTGCGCTGACATCATACCCAGTGGTATTAAATTAATCTGAGCTTTCAACCTTTATAGGAAACTGTATTTCAAAAATCAAAATTTTCTTTGTAAGCAGGAGACATTTTCTTGTAATTTTGTTTAAGACTTCTATGAGAAATTAAAATCTTAGTTCTACTAATCTTACTGCTTGCAATAATTTTATGTTGCATGTTTTAATTAGCGGTCCTCTGTCATATTCAGCTATCCATCATGCAGCTCATGCTGCTGCAGTCTTATAGGTTACTGGTGTACTGCAAAGAAGCCCTTTAATGGGTGGTTTCTTAAAATTCATGATTCAAAAATCTACTAATAATGTCTCAGCGGCCATTATTACTTAGATTTACTGGCATAATAAAAGTCTGATACTGTAGGTAAATCTGCTGCAGAAGTATATGGTTGTTGTGTTTGCTAAGATATATAATATGGCACTTCAGCCTGCACAGAAAATCCACTTTCATTACAAAACAAGATAGATTTGCATGAAGAGAGCTTCAAATTGTCGAGTTCAGCCTTGATGATTTTTCATTCCAAATACATTTTGACTGCAGCCTGTAAATGTCTTTGACGCCCTCCTCCAATTAAAACAAACTGGGAAAAGAGAAAAGAGCTCATTCTGTAGAAAGACATTTACTCTAACACCTAATAATAATCTGTGAATTTATTAACCACCAAGTGCAATCCAGCACATTTTCTTGTGTCTCTGAAGTGCAGGAAAATAACTCATCGGTACAAAGTGAAAATGTGTTCATAAAGGGGCTTGTTAAGAAAGATATGCAGTATTCCCATTCGGTATTACATACACAACAGTTCAATTGTATTTAAAAGATGACGGAACATAGTATGTAACATAATTTTATCTGGAACAGGAAAGTCTCTTAAACCTGATCTGGGGAATTTAATACAACTGCAAGATGGAGCAATTTCAGCAGATTCAAATTAATCTGCTCAAACCAATATACGCTATCCTCTGCTGCTGCTTCAATAAAAAGGATGCTACACCAATTCTCAAGCTCTCAAGAGCTGACTCAATGGCATTGGTAAATTTAACATCCCCAGTTCTGCAATTAGTTAAGATGCTTAAAGCAGTAGTCGATTGTCATTTTATATTTATTTTTTCACCTCACTAGGTGGAACACATTTGACTTTTAACATTTGCAAAATGTTAAATTAAAAAATAGTTGCTTAGCAACTCCAACCTTTCTATTACTAATCTTATTCTTAACTCCAGAACAATACAGGCTGTAAATAAACTGTATAATAAGCACTTACAGTACTCTGCTCAGTCCCTTTAATTTCCCTGAATTTGCATTTAATGAAACATAGCTATTTGTAAGGCTTTGGTCAATAAGGTTTTGAAACAGGCCCCCATACTGTCTTTCCCATAATGCTGCAATCTATAAATGTATTATAATAATCCTTATCCTCTATAATGAATGTTTCCACACTATTGGCAAATAGATCACTTCCATGATATATATTTCAGAATGCATGCACTGTATAAATACACTATAAATTTACAGTATGAATCGCAGATTCATAGCTTATTGCATAGGAAGCATTTATACATAGTCAGTAATTCAGCAGTGCAGGAATAAGTTGTGTCTACAGGTAAGATGTTGTGGAACCTGGAAATGCTCGTGAGAATAATTGGGGATGATAAGACACCCAGTCTATCTTTTTGTATCAATAGTTGTGGCGAGCTACTGAGTTGAAAATTGACTTCATTCTAAGCTCTATCAGCTCTTTAATGGGAATCCTGATACAGTTTGTCACAACCTTGTCCTATGTACTGTAGATGGCTTATATGAATACAGTATATAGTTGCTTTACAACTGTTCAACTGTAGATAAAGATAAAGAATGGGATGAAAAGCATCAGATGAATTTGAAGCCTACAATAAATATCTAGTGTAGCAGGAGCTCAGGGAAATTCTGTTTTGTTGTTAAGAGTAGAAAGAATCCTATATTGGAGCACTCATTTAAATGTTCAATAGTAAGAGTGTTAAGTATATACTGTAAATATCAGTGCTCCAGATCCAAGGGATAGATAGAGTGCATGGTCCAAAGTACAAAATATGACATTCGTCCACACGCCAAAGAAACATAGAAACTGAAAGTACGAATAAAACTCAAGAAATACAAAGTAAAAAACTAATCAGGAAATAAAGGCATTAAGTGTGTGCAGAGAACACCTTTGAAGATGTAATTGTCTTTCAATTACCTTTATGTTTTTGTAATATTAGAGGAGAAACCTTCATTCATGTTTCCCTTTTATCTCTGGCTTTCTTTAAATCGCTTAATTTAATATGTACAGTGTTGCAGAGAAGGTGTCTTTAAGTGGCCAAAAAAAAGCATTTGCTTCTTTGGCACAAGGGGCATCATTAAGTCTCACTTTCAGGACCTGTGTAATGAAAATCAAACAAACATCAATTAAAAATTGATGGCATTTTAGATGAGAAAGTAGAACTACAAACATTAGTTTTTCTATTTAATTAGAATACTGTATAAAGCGCTTAATTACTTAAGGAAAAGTTATTTGTCAGTGTCATTCTACAGGTCCAAAAGGTTATCTAATATGTTATTTTTGTTTCATAGCTCTGTGGTGGCCAATCTTCGGCTGAGCTTCACACTGTGAGTTCAAGACTTAATCTGCAAGCCAAGTTACAAGGCTGAGTAATTGTTAGTTATTAGAGTTACTGTATTTACAAAATATATTGTCACTAACAAAAGCATGACAAAGCATCTTGACCTTCACGGCTTCAACCTCAATCAGTTGTAGTACCTGGAGTTTCTGCCATGTTATCTTGCTGCACCAGGATGGGGTTTTCCACTGCACGTTATTGTTGCCTACTTTTGCTTTAGTTAACAATTTAGTTTATAATAAACAGCTATTAGTTTTTTTTATTTATTAATTAGATACTATCTGTTATGGAGGTCTCATGTTTTCACAGATCTCTTCTCCTGCGTTACCTTACAGGAATATACACTGGCGGCACACTTTATTCTTACCTGGCTGGAGCCGCAAGCCGGGAGGTGTCCCTGCTTGCTCGTTTATTTCCCTCAGCGTGCCGCGCGTCATCGATGCGCGGTCACGCTTCATCGGGAGCGTGCGCGCATGGCGCGCGTGCCCAGGGCTCCCCGAGGGAGCCCTGGTGTCCCGCGATGTGGGGGATTGCGGTGGGGGGCTCCGGGGGACCTGGCGGACCCGGAGAGGGGAGGGGAAAGCCCTGATCGGAGGACCGATTCTCCGAGGCTCCGGCGCGCGCCCGGGACACGTCGGCGCGCGCCCGGTTACTGTCGCGGCCGAGACAGTAGATCAAGCAATGGCAGCAGCTTTTACAACTCACTGCAAGTTTTCGTTTTCTAAGTATACTTTTAATATTGTAGTCCCTTGTGGGATTACTATATTCAATTACGGGGTTAATGGATCTTAGAGGGGTTCACTGTATGGATAACTACAGAGTAATCGTTTCTCATCACATGTGGAGTTTCTGGGCAGAAACCCTTAGCCACGCTGACCTTCTGGAAGGTGTTGATTCTGCCACCTGGTGCAGGGTTTGAGTAGACTTAAGGCCACTCCCACTCTAGGCATGGCAATGAGTGATATCTAACTGGAATACAAATAGTAAAGAAGGGTTTCTGGGACTCAGATTCCTGGAGGATTAAGAGGCGAGGAGCCTCAGTGTATATAGTGAAGAAGTGTGCCCCTAAGTATATAGGAAGCACCCATCCGTTATGTTATAGATAGGGACATTGCCCCTTCAAGATAGGATCCCATGATATGGCCAAAGTGAATCAACATGTTCACAGAAGGAGGAAGGCACACCACCGAGATCCCTATGGTGAGGACCCTGGATGCCATAGGATCAGCCCTAAAAACAGATCCACAACTGCCTCACATTTTAGTCTGCCTAGAAGTGGTAGTACAGAAACAGGAATGGGGTGTAGACCCCATAAAGTATTGAGTCAGCCAGCACCTAAGGCTGAGTCCCCAGTAATGTCTGTGACACGCGCGCCCAGCGGGGGGGGGGCGGTGCGTGCACAGCGCTAACCGCGATCTGCGGTCTGACAGGGAGAGGGGAGCTTGCGATGGGAGGTGGCGTGGTCTGAGATTTGCGGGGGCATGGCCATTACGTCTCGCGGCTGTTTGCCCTCATTGGGTGAACCGCCGGTGGGGGCGTGGCCACGCCCCCATCGCAAGGTTTGAACTCAATTTGATTGAGTTGGGAAAAACCTTGCAGCACGGCGCGGCAGCACCTTCTGCGTGACGGTGCGTACTGGGCCCAGCCCCATTGAGGGGCGGTGCTTACACGCACAGTGCACGCCGCGCCGTGCGCACAGGCTGTTACTGGGACCGCAGCCTAAGAAGTGACCCATAGAGACCAGTAATTCACTACCTGCTACATTTACCTCAGCCACAGCTAGAGCAACAGAGGTACTGTGCATAGCAGAGTTCAGTGGTACAGCTTACACTAGAAACAGAGGCACTGTTTTAAACCCTGTGTTAGTGTTGTACAACACACTAGAACCAGCATCTGGTCCAGAATCCTTGTTACTACCCTGACCTGTATCTGCAAGCATCACATGTTGTTGCATTTCCTACTCACATATCTGTTAAATAAAACTAATGTACTTTGGCAGAGGGAGCATCAACACTTGCTATCTCTAGAAAGACAGGTCAATTACAAAGATTGCTGCTGACAAAGGTGGCTCACTAACAAAGAGGCAAAAGTTGTGCCCGCTGTGCTAACCGAGCCTCTGGAGAGGAAAAACTCCCTCTTCAACTTCATAGAAGTGACAGCTCTCTCTGTCCCTGCCTCTCTCCATTTAAAATAAACATTTTCCAAGGATAAAAAGAGTGTCTGTCTCTTTACAGATGTAGGAAGAAACCCTATAATGCGACCACGCAAAACCAAGTGGAAATCCTTCGAATTTCTCTGGAAGTTGCAGCCCCATGAACATGGCTTAGCCCCGGCTACAAATGTGTTGTATTTTGCGACTGCCGTAGAACTTTGCTGGAATGATAGGCGGTGATAGTGTGTCTTTAAACTAAAGTCAATGCACAGTATTCCAAGGCTATTGTTATAGTAATGCACGTTTTGTACTGTTCTATGTACTGTGCAGTAAAGTAGCCCACCCCTTATTGCCATACACTCACACAGACACAGCCAGTCTTTATAAATGATGAAATATTTGAAATATATTAAACATTTATTCAAGTAAATTAGAGAAATAACAGACTTTGAAAAATAATAATATCTTCTTGAAGGTCAGTGTCAGTAGCATTGGGGGGGGGGGGTCAAAGGCACATAATCATTTTTGCTGAATGAGCGGGACTGTATGTTCAGACTGTATGGGATTCCCACCATCTCTGTATTTCTTTCAGGCAGATGGGAGGAGAAGAGGCTTCCACCAGATGTAATAGTCTCTCTTGCAGCAGTGTAGCCACAAGGGATTAAAGAAGATCCATATGCCTAACCATATAGTGCATCCTCTCTAAAAGAAGGTCAATATGTTTTTTTCATTAAGTTCACTCTCTGCTCCATCTCAGGTACCTGTGCATGGTCAGCAGCAGGTCTGACCACAAGTGTTCCATTATAGGGGCATCACAATTGTCAAAGAAAAAATTACTTGACATACTATTCTTGAACAGGACACCTGTTACATTTAGATGGCAGTTCGGTCTTTGGTTGGTGCAAAGAGATCGAAGTTTGATATGCAGTTGTGTGTGATGGATCTAAAGTGAGGTGAGCTGGGTCTGGATTGGGGTGTGATGGGTTTGAGGTAGGGTGAGTTGGGTATGATTGTGCTTGAGGTACCTGGTATAGAAACATCTTTGAAGGGAAGGTCAATCGTTATGGATTTCACTTGCTTCTTTTTTCAAATTGGCACAAAAGTCTTGCCCTTTGCAGAGTAAGGACCCACTGTCACAGCCATCCCTTTTCTGCACTTACTCATCCTGACCTCCTTGCCTCTATCAAGATGACAGACATTTGAGGTAATTTCACCCTCTACCAAGATGGTCCGGCAACAAGTAACTCTGCTATGAGCTCCCCTTTGGGTTCGTGCTCTTGCAGCTCATCCGGCAGGGTGACGTAATGACGTTCCATGACGTGTGACAGCTTCCTAACGCGTTTAGTTGTAGATTCACAACTTCATCTGAAACAAAATGCGTTAGGAAGCTGTCACATGTCACGGAACGTCATTAAGATAAATAAAATAACATTTTACATTTGGAAAAGAGACTGTATTTTTGTATTATTCATTTTTACTTTATTATTGTGTGCAAATAAAACATTTCATTTTCTAAAAAAACTTTTTGGTGTGTTCATGCTTTTACTCTTTAAATTTCAATGAGATAAACTTGGAGTACTGTACATACAGTATAGTACTAAACATCTGTGTGATGTCGGATCGTGCAGACACATGAATGGGAATAAGTGACAGGTTGCATTGGAATTAGATTTTTAAGACACAATAACGGGCTATCGCCGACTTGAGTTCTGGCAAGTATTGCAGACAATGCTAAATTTAAATTTCTGCCCTCTTTCAATCCACAAAAAAATCGCAGCTAACTCGCGTGAAAAATTTCAGATATCTCACGGCAGGGCTAGACACGCTTCAGGTTGCCATGCAGCAAATGGTCGACAACTGGCAGTTGCAGCTGTATATATACAGCTCAACCCCATTATAATGCAATCCGTTACAACGCAATACAAGTGTGGCTCCCAATTTTCGTATTTATGAATACTTTACAACACGACTTTCCAATGCACAGAATGTTAATCTCCCTAGAGAAGCCAGAAGCAGCTGCAAACTAATTAATCAGGCTGAACTCCTGAGTGAACAGAAGTTTTTTAAAAGACAGACTGAGAGCTGCCATGCTGAGAGAGACTGCTGTCCTAGAGAAGGGGCCAGGGAAGAGTTCTCCCCAGCTGTCGAAGCTGGCACAGCCCCCTAGGCTTGCTGGATTGTGGTTGCAGAACCTGCTGGGACTGCCTGGGTTGTTAATCTCATGAAGAAGAAGGAAGGACGCGAGACCGTGCTGAAGCGGGGATGTCCTGTCCTTAACCTTGGACTTACAGAGGAGAGATTCACTGAGCTCTCCTGGGGCCGAGCTCCCCTAGGAAGGAAGGATGAGAGCTGTGCTGAAATGGGGACGTCTGTTCAAAATCCTGGAGTAACAGATAAGCGAAACACGTTATTGCTGTGTTCAGAGACTGTATATGTTCAGCTA
The DNA here is from genome assembly GCF_040206685.1 of Ascaphus truei. NCBI lineage: Eukaryota > Metazoa > Chordata > Amphibia > Anura > Ascaphidae > Ascaphus > Ascaphus truei. The sequence continues at coordinate 408,298,567 of NC_134484.1, read as the reverse complement.
TAATAGTACATGTTTGGGTTGGTAATCAGCATAGCTGTCCATTCAGGTAGAAAGGATTGAAGCTGAATGTGTAGTTAGTCTCCTAAGAGGATTAGGAGTTTATTTTATGATTTTGTTTTGACTTAAAGTGGCGATGGGCCTGTTAGTGTATTATTTAATCCTTGTAAATAAACCCCATATAGAGAAATACTAAGTTTCCTGAACTAATCTAGGACACAAGATCCTACGCTGTGACGGAGACATAACAATTGGTGGAATTTAATGCGGGCAGTCCAAAAGGCACTGAGCAATGGAAACTGTGGGTTTGAAATTAAATGCAGGGATTTAAAATGGCCACCCAATAGAAGTGAAAAAACAAATTCTTCAAGTAAAGTATAAAAGTATGAAAGTAAGAAGAATACGCCTGAAAGAAAAATGGCGGACATAATGTGTTTTCTGTGTAATTTGCCTTGCCACACGAAGCAGTGCGCTTTGAGGAAGGAGCGTCCATGTGTGGCCCCGCAAAAGGAACCACAGATGTGTTTATGGTGTAAAGAGCCTGGCCACACCAAACACTGCCCCTTCAGGCCGTATGATGATGATGACGATGATGGCGACGACTCATATGTGGCCCTGGGAAGAGAGCTGTACCCACAGATGAATTTAGTATGCTGGTACTGTCATAAACTAGGTCACATGAAAGATGTGTGTCCCCAAATGTCCCCAGACTGTCCACAAGCAGTGGGAACAGGAGCAGCACAAGGAATACTGTCTCCCACAGCTGCAAAAGCAAGCAATGCATTGTGAGCACAGGCAAGATGTGGAAGCTGATAACAGTGAGGGTGTGCCCAGTACTACTGAGCTTTGCTACTAAAGCAATAAGAAAGAATAAGAAAAAGATGTGTTTCTCAACTCACAGAGGAAGTGACCAAACTACTTGGTGAGCCTGCAAGGTCAGGACAAGGTGCGTCAGAAAAGACCAGAGATGAGCTACAGCCCAGAGAGCCTGGCGCAATCATCATAGGAATGACGACTAGTCTTGGGATACAAAGGCTACCACTTCCGCCATAAACAGAAAACCGAGCGAATCAAAGAAACCGAGTCCGGACTGTAAACGGTACTATGAGATGTCCCAGAAAGACATACAAAACCTCATCAAAGCGCTGGACGTTTCTCACCAAGAGTCTTGTGTGCTCAAAGCAGAGCTTAGTAAGGTAAAGAAAGAGTTTACTCAGGAGAGGGCAAGCACTGCGATGACCGCCATGGAATAAAAGCAAAGCTGACAACCTGATTCGCAACCTGAAACAGGTTGTGATTGAGTGTGTGTCTGTGTTGTGTCTGTGTGTGTGTTGTGAGTGTGTGTGTTGTGCCCGTGTTGGTTATGATTGATTGTGTGTTGTGGGTGAATATGTGTGTGTGGGTGTTGTGATTGTGTGTGTGTGTTGTGTCTGTGTTGGTTGTGATGGATTGTGTGTGTTGTGTCTGTGTTGGTTGTGATTGAGTGTGTTTGTGTGTGTTGTGATTGAGTATGTGTGCTGTGTCTGTGTTGTGATTGTGTGTGGTGATTAAATGCAGTGGTGCACAAACTGAGGGGCGTACGCTCTCCAAAGCTTGGCGCTTGGGGAGACAAACAAATTTGACTTTGAAGCGCGCTCAGCAGCAGTCAATGCGCGTACACACACAGCCACTGTCACACAAACACAGCCCGATCCACGCCCCCTGCTCATGCTCGGAGAGCTGGTGATGTCACTGCTCTCAGCGGCAGCGTGGATACAGTCTAATTTTGCAAGCGCGAGCTGTTGAAATAAGTATTTAGACATATTTGTTTTTACATTGTATACAAATACATATAGGGGTTTTTTTTCCATGTGATTTTGATTACATCAGGCAGGGGGGGGGGCCCAGAAATTTCATGGATCAAAAGGGGGGCTTGGCCTAAAATTTTGCTCACCCCTGCAAACCATATCACTGCAATTCCCCTGTCCCCAGACTGTCCACCATTATCAATCCCTCCCAAATCCGAAAGCCAAATGGTGCACTTATGTGTTTCTGTGTCCTAATAGTAGTAAGAGAAATTCAAGCAAATTTTTTTCCAGCTGGAATTCTAATTAACAATGGCCATGCATAGTGAATACTGTATTTGCAAATGTTGACGATTTCACAGAATATTTGTAAATGGTGAAACGCCATTATTTGACAGTTTTGTGACCCTGTGCAAAAGTTTAGCACAACTCCAGTGTTTACTGATCAGAGTGGAGTAATACAATACCCCCCCCCCTGGAAATACAGTATTTAACATCATATTGTTTCTGACACTAATAATTACTGGAAAATATTAGAAGGAAAGGTGTAACCAGATTGAAGAGGGAAAAAAGTACACAATTTACAAAAAGACATTAAAAAAAAAAAAGACATAAACCAACTAGAGAAAGCACTTTATTGGAAACACTTGGTTATGGGCTGGGAGTCAACATGAAAAAAATAGAGATGAAAAAAAGCAATCAGAAAAAGGGATGTAAATAAAAAAGGAGGATGAAGGAAAGGCGTAGAAAGAGGTAGATTTAAATTGATTTAGATTAGAGAGGGAAAGCTTTATTCTCTCTGTATTTGCAACTTAAATATTAAAGCCAATGTCAGTGTTTTCTTAAGGACATTGGTTTACATATTTTTACTTTGAGAGTACATTGGGAAATCAACAGTCTTGTAAAAACGCCCATGTAACTTGGTATTTGTTACCAGAAGCTTTGGTATCCTGTATAACTTCAGTATTCCAGCAATACTGTAGCCTTTATATATGCGTTAATGACCATGTTGGCATATACAGTATAAGTGTATTTATTGCATTATTTGTTTAGATTAAGAATGTCATAATGTCATAATGATGAAAATGTATAAGTCCATTTAAAATACTCGTTAAAATATATAAGTCCTGACTAACTAAACTACATAAGGCCATTACATGAAACTTACTTGACATAACGTTAACAATAATGCTGTACTCACTAAAGAAAATAACATATTGTAACTATAGGGAATTTCAATTATATGCAAATGGGATGATAGCAAAATTATACCCTATCCACAAAACACCAACGTTATTTAAGTCAGACCTAAACCTAGCGTTACTCCCATAAAGACACTGAAATAGGACAAAAACAATAGGCAAAATGGATGGGAGTAACACCAGGTTTAGGTATGATTTAAAAATGTAGTTATGATAGCATAGTTTTCCAGTCTAATAGCTATGCAGGGAAAACATACAGTATGTGTAGCTACTGAGTCCAGCAGTGAGTTGGTTGATCTCGGTCTGAGAGCAGGCTGAGGTAATTGACCATCTTTCACCTGGCTCGTTAGGAGGGTTTAAAAGCCTGGATCTTCCTGCAGTCTGTATCTTTCTCTCTGGTCTAAATGCCCCATAGGGACACCAGGGCGTGCAGGCCTACATGAACTCCAACACACTGGGGAACTTAACTTTGATCTAGGAACCTACCTAACCTTTATTCTGCTACTCTGTTTTTGCTGAGGAAAAGTCTATGTTTTTGATATGGCATTTTGGTGAAATAAAAGCCTACATATATTTTCCCCCAAAACTGTCTCTTGTTTTCACCTCTGCATGCATCTCCTACATATGGTGTTTGAAGTGGGATGAGAGGTGGCCCCTGGTTTTCAAGGAGTCCCGAAGACCATCAGGGAAAATGTTTTGTCTGTTTGCAACAACTCCTGCAACAGCTTGCGCAACAAGAGTATGACTTGTACTGCACTTACACTGCATTGAATAAAGAAACAAATGGGGGAGACGGCTATAGATGGTGACCCAATCAAGGTACTGATTCTGGGGTAAAGTCTGCCCCATCACGTGTGCGAGAGAAGAAATAAAGCACATGGATTTTTTAAATGGCTGCACAACAGGAGTAAGATGCTACAGGGACACCGATGAGAAGTACAAACTCTGCAAGCAAAGTCTGTCACACCTGTATGACTACCAACGGTGATTGTAGCATATACAGAAAAGCAGTGTTTCCCGAGGTCAGTGTGAGGTATACACCTGAAAGTGCCAGAATGGAGGATATAATGTGTTTATGGTATAATAAACCAGGACACACAAAGGAATGTCCCTTCAGACCTTATGATGATGAGGATGACCCATATGTGGTCCCAGATACAGTGGGACACACCAGCAAAATGCCAAAAAGAAGTTGGGGGTGTCTAGACCTTGGGAATATGGAGGAGTCATGTCCCTACATCCTTGAAGATGAATGTTAGTGGCAAGAGCTGGACCAACAGTGCGAGGAATATTATCACCAGCTACTGCATCCGCAAGCAAAACATGGTGGATGGGGAGGCGCATGCGTGACGGGAAGGAGAATGGAAGCTTAGTGGCAGAGCTCCGTTCCCACCGGCGCCTTTAATTCAAAATATAGCAGCAACACCGGGCGATAGATATATATTCCCCCACGAGAGTGTTCCTGAATATATAGTGATGGCAACAAGCAAAGCTCTCTGGAAAAAAAACCAGCCTGTCACCACTTACTTTAAAAGTAAGGAACTAGCAAAGACAGGCAAAGCAGCGATCCAAGCACCACCACCTTGGTCAGACCCGGGGATGGAGACTGCTGATGAGGATCCTGAACCGGAGGATCTTGAAATCATGCGGCGCAAGGACATGAAAGAATTTTGTTCCCACATGAAGAAATTCTTTAATAAATCTGAGCTGTGGGCCTTAAGAAAGGACGTAGATGCGCTGGGAGAGAGGACTGCGGCCCTAGAGACGGCAGGGGCTCTGACACATACCCAAACACAAGTTAACACACTAATAGATCAAGCCAGAAGCCTGGAGGACAAAATAGAGGACGGTGAGAATAGGGATCGGAGGTGCAATATTAGACTGCGGGGAGTACCCGAATCTGTCACCGACCCTAAAGCATTCTCATCAAGCTGGCTGGAACATCTCTTCCCAGACAAAACTGAAGGGGATCTTATATAGGACAGATGTCACCGAGCGCTACTTGGGAGAACCCAAACAGGAGAGCCTCCCAGGGATATAGTGATGCACTTCCATCATTATCGTGTCAAGGAGGAGACCTGTAGAATCTCCAGGTAAAGCAAAGTCATGGAGTTCCAGCAGATTAAATTCCAAGTTTTCTAGGACTTGTCCCCTGCCACCCTGGCTAAAAGGCATACTCTAGCTCATATAACAAGATCCCTAAGAGACCAGAACATACGTTACCATTCGTTGTTCCCCTGTGCACTGCTTGTGCTAAAAAATGGGGTAGCCCACACCCTCAAAAACGCGGACGACGGCGAGGATTTCCTCAAACGTGTGGGTGTTTTGGAGCCTTCTCTAAGCCCCCCTAGGCTAACGGCAGCCAAAGATGGCGTCCCGGCCCCCACGTGGAACAGAGCAGGTACCGCTCATACGGAGGCTCGGGCTACAGAGTCAGCTGTCAGCTCCCCTTGAGAGGACTGTACAATACACCAGTACCTCAATGACTCGGACAATATCATCTAAAAAGAGACGATGAGAATAAGCCGGCTGAAGTAAATCTCCCCCTTTGAGCACTGGCAGTATTCAATCAACTCAATAACCTCCCCGCGACCGCATGCGTTTTTTGCGCGGCGCCCATCTTACCTTGCTCCTTCCTCACGAAGAGCAGGAGATCCTCTGACTTACGTGGGCTTTCTGGATGACGTCGGCGAGATGCTCCGCCATCTCGTGAGACTTGGACTCTGGCTTTCTGGGCAGCGGCACCTGCTATTGATGTCACAGCGCCGGAAGGCTCAAGAGAAGATAGCAAAGGGAGCTTTATCGAGGAGGAATGATGCAGCGCACGGCCCCAGGGAGGACACGGTGGCAGCCGAAGGGGGTCTATTTTGCGGACATGAGGCGATCGCTGTGGCACCCCATATATAACATGGGAGGGCCGACTCTACCCCCACGGGGCCCCCGCCACCCCCTACTAACCTTTAGCCACTGAGGAGGGGTGAGAGAGAGGAGCAGAGGGAAATGGAAGGGGGGGGAGGAGAGGAGGAAATTGGGGGGGGGGAGGGGATGAGGGTAATGTGGAGGGCAAAAGAAAGAAAAGGGGAGGAAGAGAAAAAAGGAATGAAAGAGAGAGGAGTTTGAGACGGAGGGGAGTCAAGGTCGGGGGGGAGAGAGGTAGGGGTTGACAGATTAAATTAGTTCCGACAATCCATATTAAGAGCGGTAGCTATAAAACTATAACTTCCAGCTTATCACCACATACTCACCTCACAGTCCCACTAGTAGATATAGATACAATATAGCTAGAAATTTTAGTAATATGTGAAGTTAAACACATCTCCCCCTCCGTAAAACACATGCTAGGCTCTAGGATTGAGTAATTCATTATAGCTCATTACCATCAGCACACTCAGGGTAACGGGTGAAATGGAGGGCAGTACTATGCATAGGGTCGGTTAAATATAGGTTCTCAGACAGGTTAAAGTTGATTCTCATTACTTCTGTTAATTTTTCCCATGGTTTAGTGGATTTACACTGTTTATACTGTTATCTCCAAGAGTTGCTCGCAAGCGATGGAGGAAAGTTCTCTAATGTTGATTATGTTTCAGACCTCGTTATAGTTACCAGAGACAAGCCGCGCAGAAAGACTGCTGCTGTGAATACGAACGAAACAGAGTATCCGGACGTTCTTCCTTCTCCTACCGTGACCCCAAAACTGGAACAACCTACCAGAGACTCTCACATCCACCACCAGTTTAAGTTCTTTCAAATCTAAGGCTGTCTCACATTTTAATCTGGTCTGTAACTGTTTCATAAGCCCATAATATATATTTTCTTTAACTGTGCACGCAATGTCTTGTATATAATGTATACCCTGCTCTTTTATGTAACTGTACTTGTAACCATGTATTATTTGTTTTACTCTGTGCCCAGGACATACTTGAAAATGAGAGGTAACTCTCAATGTATTACTTCCTGGTAAAAAAAGACTGCTGCTGTGAATACGAACAAAACAGAGTATCCGGACGTTCCTCCTTCTCCTACCGTGCACCCCAAAACTGGAACAACCTACCAGAGACTCTCACATCCACCACCAGTTTAAGTTCTTTCAAATCTAAGGCTGTCTCACATTTTAACCTGGTCTGTAACTGTTTCATACGCTCATAATATATATTTTCTTTAACTGTGCATGCAATGTCTTGTATATAATGTATACCCTGTTCATTTATGTAACTGTACTTGTAACCATGTACTATTTGTTTTACTCTGTGCCCAGGACATACTTGAAAATGAGAGTTAACTCTCAATGTATTACTTCCTGGTAAAATATTTTATAAATAAATAATACCACCTTGTATCCTCATCTATTCCATTTAGTTCATTATCTGTTTCATTCCCCTCCTCCCTCCAGCCTAGTTTAAAATCTCCTCCAACCTTTTTAGAATTCTCCCCCCTAGCACTAGAGAGGGAGTTCCGGTTATGGTATAATGCAGAAACCGTGTAGTTGTTTTGGTCCTGGAGATGGATTGGCTTGTTTCTGATACTTTTCAATGGAAAGTCATCACAGCTTTATTTTAGAGTTGTAGTTGTGCATAATCTTTGGAAACCTCAGGAATGTCTTATTATATGTGACCTATATGTCTAGACTCTAGAGAACATGTGGACAGCTGAGACACCAACTATGAACAGCAGTCATGTTGGTTCATTAAACATTATTACAACTACTCCAAGCCTCTATCCACATTGGCTTACCCTGGGCCTCGCACCATGGTCCTGACTTGGACCCCATGTGTATTCTCCCCAAGAAGTTGGCACAGTTAGGTACCCACACTGGCGCACTCGCCGATCCCTCTACGCACACAACTCTTCCATTCCAGTACGTACACTCTGTGAATATGCATCAACATGTACTGAAATAGTTTTGTGAATGTGCCTACCCTCCACCCCTCTTTTTATACCCCCCCCACTTTTATGCTGCTCAACCCTAAAAACCCGCAATAAAATTTGAGTTACAAAAAAAATTGATGACTTATAACTACAAAAGTCAGAAATTCTGTATCTAATATGTGTGTATACTGTGACATAGTCCAAAGATGTTAGGCAGCTTCCTGCCCCATTTTAGAGCAGAAAGTGCAGGAATAGTTACAAATGATCCGTTCCACAGCTTCCCATTAACTCAGGCAGCTGGATGGAAAATCCAGACCACAGATTACCATGGCTCTAGTTCTCCCTCACCTGCTCTTCTAATCACATGCACAGGTATTTAGAGCAGAGAGGTTTTGCATTTCTCTCTCTCTCCTTGGAGCCTGGGGGCTGGGGGTGTCGCTGCTCCCCTGCATCCAGTATCGGGGTTGACGGCCCCTCCACGTATCACAGTACCAGAGGATTTGCCTGGACTCCACGAACAGATAAGACAAAACAAATGGTTACTGCTGTTGCTAAAAGACTGTACTGTATCTTGTGACCCTAAATGAGAGAGCATTGTTTTAAGCTGGGGAACCAGTTTAGTTGGCCAGCAGCTGTTAGAGAGACTGATTCTGATGTGTAGTTAGATCCCTGAAAGGGATAGGATTTGCTTATATGATTTTGGTTTTATTTCTTGAAATAACAGTGTGGGAAATATGGTAACACTGAAATATGTGAACTGCTGAATGAAAGTATCTGAGTACCTCTAACCTTCACATGTTAAAGCTGCAGTACCTTACTTGGATGAAAATAAAGCAGGCAGAAGCCTGAGTTAAGCAGCATAATACTTTGCATGATCCTGTTTGTTGTATAATTAACCCTAGAAGACTGTGTCGGGAAGAACCCAGACAGACGTCAGCACTACAAAAGAGGGGCGTTTGTCACAATACTTATATACATACAGTTGTGTGAAAAAGAAAGTACACCCTCTTTAAATTCTATAGTTTTAGAAGGGTTGATCGGCGGCGGCGGCTCACGGGGCGGTGGGAGGGTTGATGATGATCATCGGCGGCAACTTGGGGGGAGGGTTGAGGAGGCGGTAGCAGCGGCAACTCACGGGGGGCGGGTGGGTTGATGAGGAGGCGGCAACTCACGGAGGCAGGCAGGATGATGAGGAGGCCGCAGCGGCAACTCACAGGGGGGTGGGAGAGTTGATGAGGAGGCGGTGGCCACTCATGGGGGGGGCGGGATGATGAGGTGGTCACAACTCATAGGGGGTGGGAGGATTGATGATGAGGTGGCAGTGGTGGCAACTAGGGTTACTTTACAGAAACAAATCCTTCTTAAGTCTCCTGGTCAGAAAGCGTATCGCACAGCAGATGCTAATGCCAATTATTGACTATGGAGACATAGTATATGGCTCGGCACCTCAAACCCACCTTAGCAAACTTGACACCCTCTACAATTCAATTTGTCGTTTTGTTCTCCAATGCAACTACAACACACATCACTGCGAAATGCTCAAAGAACTAGATTGGTCAACACTAGAGTAGGCGCAAAGTTCACCTTTCCTGTCTTGCCTTCAAATTCTTCATGGGCAAGCTACCCAGCTACCTGAACAAGCTCCGCACCCATACCACCTGCAGCACTTATCACCTTAGATCAGACTCCAAAAGACTATTCATGGTCCCAAGGCTCAACAAAGTATCCGGACGTTCCTCCTTCTCCTTCCGTGCACCCCAAAACTGGAACAACCTACCAGAGACTCTCACATCCACCACCAGTTTAAGTTCTTTCAAATCTAAGTCTGTCTCACATTTTAACCTGGTCTGTAACTGTTTCATACGCTCATAATATATATTTTCTTTAACTGTGCACGCAATGTCTTGTATATAATGTATACCCTGCTCATTTATGTAACTGTACTTGTAACCATCTATTATTTGTTTTACTCTGTGCCCAGGACATACTTGAAAACGAGAGGTAACTCTCAATGTATTACTTCCTGGTAAAATATTTTTTATAAATAAAAACAGCGCCGGTGGGATTACCCATGTCGGCGCGCATGTGTTTCTCGTTTCGGTCCCTGAAAACAGGGGATCGCTTACAAGTCCCAGGGAGGGCAGATTCCGGCAGGGCAAAATTGCTGGGTCAGCTGCATACTCCCTCGGGCAGAAGAGCCGCACTCGGGGGTCCCCGAGTCGGGCTCTTGTTTTCATTTGTTTTTTGTTTTTTTATATTTGATCTGTTTCTTTGGTTTAATACGAGTTTTCTTCCTTTTGTTTTTTCCTGTGTTTTGTCTTGCCTCCCTGCCCCCTCCGCCCTCCCCACCATCCCCCCTCCCTCTCCACACAGCTGGAGATATCAATCTAGATGCGAGAGAGGTGTTATAGATCAGGTGCATAGCTCAGGCACGGTCATGCTCGGTTTGAAAGAAGACTTCTCGGGTGAGTGGTCGAATGTTAAGCTGCTACTACACACAAACACTAAATGATGGCTTTAACACTGATAGCCCATAATGTTAAGGGCTTCAACAACCCCATCAAAAGGAAGATAGCATTCTCCGATTATAAGAGGAAACAAGCAGACATCTTACTGCTACAAGAGACGCATTTCAGTAGACAAAATACCCCTAAATTCCTAGATAGGGAATTCTCCCAGGCGTTAAAAAGCAGGGGGGGGGGGGTGGCCATTTTGGTTAGAAATAAGACCCCGTGTCTTGCAATCCACCAAACGAGATGCAGATGGCCGGTACATAATTATTACTGGCAGAATCCGAGGCAAATATATCACCTTGGCCTCGGTATATGCCCCTTGCGAGCAGGATGCATCCTTCTTCGATCATTTCTTTAAGATTCTAAACTACGCAGCTAAGGGGAGTGTTCATGCACGCGGGAGATATTAATATGGTCATGCAACCACATATAGACAGATCAGGGGGGACAGGTGCAGATAACAGGGGAGCGGGGATCTCTCTCCGCAGAGGCCTCAAAGCTAATCAGTTAACTGACATCTGGAGAGAGTTACACCCGACGGATAGAGACTACACGTTTTACTCCCATCCTCATGGCTCATACAGCAGAATTGATTACTTTTTTATCTCATGTCAACTGGTTCCTATGGTCTCCCTGGCCGGGATCCATGATATTTCATGGTCAGACCATGCACCAATAGAGCTAAGGTGCAATAATATTCAGGCTGTTAGACCAGGAGCGAATTGGAAACTCAACGAATCAATACTAAAAATCCCTTCAATCTGTGAGGCTATAGGTAATGAAATCAAACAATTTTTCCATCTCAAACTAGGATCTGTCAACTTCCACCTAACATTATGGGAGGCTCATATAGCAACACTACGAGGCACACTAATTAATCTTACGGCGAAAAGAAAACGAGAGAGGGACGCCAAAATTATCACGTTCCAATCTAAATTACATTCCCTCTCTTTAAAACACAAAAATAGCCCAGATCCTTAATCCCTACAAGAAGTCAAAGATACCAAAATTGAGCTAAATCTACTTTTGACTTCCAGAGCTGATAATTCACTGAGTTGGTCTAAGAGGAAATTTTATGAAAAGGCACAGACCGGACACAATGCTGGCGCGTATGCTATAAGAACAGGCAGTCGCAAGTTACCCAGACGCTGACTTATACACACATTAATAAATGGCGTTGATACTTATTTCTCACAACGTGCAGGGCTTTAACAACCCAACCAAACGGAAGTTGGCTTTTTCAGACTACAAAAGGAAACACGCTGAGGTTCTTTTCTTGCAAGAGACACATTTCAGCAGATCTAGCGCCCCCAAACATCTTGACAAAGATTTTACTCAGGTTTTCTCAGCTGCCGCAGCGGTTAAAAAACGCGGGGTAGCTATATTAATTCGACATAGCATTCCATTTGAAGTGCAGTTAACTAAGCGCGACAGTGAGGGCAGATACATCATAGTAGTGGGGGCGATTAGGGGACAGAAAATTACACTAGCTTGCATATATGCCCCCTGTGAAAAGAGTACGATCTTTTTTGATAAGTTTTTCAGAACCTTGAGCTCAGTATCTCAAGGGAGCGTCGTACTAGCGGGTGACTTTAACATGGTCATGCAACCGCACCTAGATAGGTCAGGGGTTGCAGGTCAATATAACAAGGGAGCGGGCGTCTCGATACGCCGGGGCCTCAAGACCACCCAGCTTACAGATATATGGCGAGAATTACATCCGGCAGACAGGGATTACACATTCTTCTCTCACCCTCATGGCTCATACAGCAGAATTGATTACTTCTTCGTGTCCTGTCACCTGGTTCCTATGGTCACCCGAGCTGGGATCCATGATATTTCATGGTCTGACCATGCACCAATAGAGCTAAGGTGCAATAATATTCGTACGGATAGACCTGGGACGAACTGGAAACTAAATGAATCAATCTTAAAAATTCCCGAGATCTGTGATATTATTGACAACGAAATAGACCAATTCTTTAATATAAATACAGGCTCTGTCGACTCACCGTTAGTTCTTTGGGAAGCTCATAAAGCAACATTACGCGGCACGTTAATAAATATCACAGCCAGACGAAAACGAGAAAGGGAGTCCAAAATTATCACTCTCCAAACCAAATTGCAGACTCTCTCCTCTAAACATAAAAAAACCTTAGATCCTAAAATTTTGCAGGAGGTAAAAGACGCCAAAATTGAACTTAACATGCTCCTAGCCTCCAGGGCGGACAATTCACTGAGTTGGTCAAAGAGGAGATTTTTTGAGAAAGCGAACAGGCCGGATACAATGTTGGCCCGCATGCTAAAGGATAGGCAAGCTAAGTATAACATCCAAGCTATACGCTTAAAATCTGGTACCCCCACGTCTAATCCTCAGAAAATAGTAGACGAATTCGGCTCATTTTATGAAACACTATATAATGGTGGAAAAGTGGCACATAACATCAAAACGAGCGGTGCACTAAGAGATTTCTTAACCAGCTCAAATCTAGGGAGATTGACGGACACAGACAGAGAAGCCCTGAACGCTGACTTCACTATAGAAGAACTGTCGCAAGCCATTAAAGAGTTGAAACCATCAAAGGCCCCTGGGCCAGATGGATTTTCAGGGCTTTATTATAAGAAATTTATAGAGCTACTCGCCCCTAGGTTGCTCCGCATGTTTAACGCTATTTTAGCGGGAGCCCCCATCCCCAAAGAGATGTTAAAGGCGTCAATATCACTAATACATAAAACGGGGAAAGACCCGCTAGATTGCAAAAGCTACCGGCCTATATCATTAATTAACACAGATGTCAAATTATACGCTAAATTACTGGCCAATAGACTTAGTCTCATCCTACCCAGACTTATACACCCAGATCAAGTCGGATTTATCAAGGGCCGGCAAGCAGCGGATAATACACGACGATTTATTGATCTGTTGGATTTGGCAAATAGTAAGGCAACTCAAAGCATGTTGTTAAGTCTGGATGCAGAAAAAGCTTTCGATAGGATAGACTGGCCATATTTAAAAGAGACGCTTGCAACATTTGGCTTTGGAGATCGGGTGAGCGAGGCGATTCTGTCGCTGTACTCTAACCCCACCGCCAGGGTCATACACCAAGGCTACCCCTCTCTGCCATTCCAAATAAAGAGTGGCACGAGACAGGGCTGCCCATTATCCCCACTTTTATTTGCCCTTTGTATCGAACCACTGGCGGCGCAAATCAGAGGAAACCCAGACATCTCAGGGTTAAACGCATACTCCCAAACCCATAAAGCGGCCCTATATGCGGATGACATCCTCTTGATTATCACAAAACCCCTTACTTCCCTGCCAAACCTATTCGCCCTACTAGATCGATTCGCTAAGGTCTCCGGCTTCAAAATCAATCAATCCAAGTCGGAAGCCCTCAATGTCAACCTCCCTAGACACACAGAGAAATTACTAAAATTAAATTTCAAATTTAACTGGCAACAAAACCACATAAAATACTTGGGTGTCCACATCACCAAAACTGTAAAGGACGTGTACAATGCAAATTACCCCAACCTGATTCGGACCCTAAAATCTGATTTACAGAAGTGGACATCCAAAAGGATATCCTGGATTGGACGTATCCATAGTGTCAAAATGAACCTACTCCCCCGTATATTATACCTCTTCCAAACTCTTCCAGTGCCACTCAGATTGAGGGACATACACTCACTTCAATCTGACATTTACAAATTTATCTGGGGAGGTAAAAAACCGAGGGTAAGTAAACTAAATATGACAAGACCTGTGCTGGCTGGCGGCCTAGCAGTACCCTGCCTGCTATCATATTACAAGGCGGCACAATTAAGCCAAATTGTACAATGGCAATCTAACCCGAAATCGAAGAGATGGGTAGAAATAGAAAATGCCGCATGCGCACCTTTGGAGCTCAGCAGTTTAATTTGGTTACCTAAAACAGCGCAAAAATTTGCCACAATGCCGCTATCCTCAATGACCAACTCACTGTCAATCTGGGAGGCTACAAAAAACAGGCATCCCCTCACGACAAAACACTCCATGGTGACACCCATTTGGAATAATCCTGAATTCGCTCCGGGTCTATCGGTCGGTAATACCTCAATCTGGAGGCAGAAGGGTTACAATCGGATTAGAGATCTGGAGGGACATGATAGAAAAATCAAAACATTCGACCATATCAGAGAAGAAAAAGAGATGCCCCACTCAGAATTCTTTCGATACCTCCAGATCAGGGCTTTTTATAATAAATTTGCCCCATACCCCCTATTAACATCTTTCGAAAAGCTCTGTCTGGCTGAGACCGACACAAAGGGACTTACATCACAGATCTACGGAGAGGTGATCAGTTCTGGTGAACATGCACAGCAGATACCCTCATTCCGATCTCAATGGGAAACAGATTTAGGAGAAAACTTAGAGGATGAAGATTGGAGCGCTATTTACATGGCCACTGCAAAGAGCTCCATATGCACCACTCTTAAGGAGAACGCATATAAAGTCCTAATGCGATGGTACCTCACCCCACTGAAATTATCAAGGTTTGTGCCGGGATCCTCCCCCCTGTGCCCCCGCCAGTGCGGAGGATCAGCCGACCTGTTACATATGCTGTGGTCCTGCCCTCGAATCTCTCCACTCTGGGAGGCGATTAGACATTGGATTCAGAGACTGTTCGATCTCACAATACCCCCAGACCCGTGGCTGTTCCTCCTGAACAGGCCATTAACGGGCCTTACCAAAGCACACAACAAATTAATTGCCCATTTTGCAATTGCAACGCGGTGCGAGATCGCAGCATTATGGAAACAATCTGATATTCCAACCATCCCAAAGATTCGAAATCGAATTTGGTTCGTTTGCCAGATGGAAAAGTTAACGAGTTTAGTTAACGACACTGGTGACAATTTCCTAAAAGTCTGGACGCCCTGGCTAGAACAGACAGATATCCCGGGGATAGAGAGGACCTCAATCTGGCTATGATAGTTTTAGATGCGTTCTCCTTGGGGGGAGCTTACAGGTTGTATTCTATATCCATAAGAACCTATTTAGCAGCATTATAATATTAGCAATTAGAGAAGCGACCCAGTCCACACGTGTTCGGATTCGGGCCTCAGATGCACCCCTTACCACCTCACTCTACATACCTCACCCACATCCTTCCCCACCCAAACCTTCCCACTCCCTCCCCCTTTTTTTTTTTTTTTTTTTTTTTATTGTGAGTGGGTATTGTCTCCCCCTTTAAGTTTTATTATAAGTGTCTGTTTGTCCTTTTTAGAAAGATCTCACTGCTATTCTCTCAGTTGTTAAGATATTGTTTTCATACAAGACAAAAAAAAAAAAAAAATATTTGATAATGTATTTTTTGCTGTTACATTGCAATAAAAATCTGAGTTAAAAAAAAAAAAAGAACAGGCAGTCGAAATATAACATCCCAGCCATTCGCCTAAAATCCGGGTCTACCTCAGCCAACCCGGTGAAAATAGTCGAAGAGTTTGGCTCATTCTATGAATCTCTATATAATGGGGAGAAGGTGGCCCATAATCCTATAACGAGCGGGGCTCTGCGAGATTTCCTTGCCAGCTCAAATCTAAGGAGATTGACAGCTACAGATAGAAAGGCCCTCGGGGCAGATTTCTCTATTGAGGAGCTCTCACAGGCTATCAAAGCGCTGAAACCATCAAAGGCTCCTAGGCCAGATGGCTTTTCGGGGTTATATTACAAACAAATTGTCAAACTGCTTGCCCCGAGGCTGCTCCAAGTGTTTAACGCAATTTTAGCGGAAGCTCCCATCCCCAGGGAGATGCTGCAGGCATCTATATCTCTAATTAAAAGCCTGGTAAGGATCCGCTGGACTGCAAAATCTACAGGCCAATTTCGCTAATTAATACAGACATTAAATTGTATGACAAATTACTGGCTAATAGACTTTGTCATATCCTACCCAGACTTATACACCCAGATCAAGTCGGATTTATTAAAGGCAGGCAGCAGCGGATAATACCCAACGATTTATTGATCTCATAGAATTGGCTAATAAAACAAACAATCAAAGTATGTTACTAAGTCTGGATGCAGAAAAAGCTTTTGATAGGATAAACTGGCCTTATCTGAAGGAGACGCTTGTGGCATTTGGCTTTGGAGATCGGATGAGTGAGGCGATTCTTGCGCTTTACTCAGGCCCTACCGCCAGGGTTATACATCAGGGCTACCCCTCACTGCCATTTCAAATAAAGAGTGGCACGAGACAGGGTTGCCCACTTTCGCCTCTCCTATTCGCCCTATGTATTGAACCACTGGCGGCACAAATCAGAGGCAACCCAGACATCTCGGGGTTGAGCGCTTACTCGCAATCTCACAAAGCGGCCCTGTATGTACGTATGGCCTCTTGATTGTTACAAAGCCCCTCACCTCCCTGCCAAATCTATTTGACCTGTTAGACAGATTCTCGAGGATCTCAGGGTTCAAAATCAACCAGTCTAAATCTGAGGCTCTTAGCATCAACCTCCCTAGACATACTGAGAAACTACTTCAACTGAATTTCAAATTTAATTGGCAAAAGAAGAGTATCAAATACTTGGAAGTCCACATCACTAAAGATAATACTGGCATCTATAAAGCAAATTATCCCAATCTAATTCAGACTCTAAAATCTGATTTACATAGATGGACCTCCCAGAGAATTTCCTGGATAGGTAGGTTACATAGCGTTAAAATGAATCTACTCCCCCGTATCCTCTACCTCTTCCAAACGCTGCCTATACCACTCAAGATGAAGGATGTACTCTCACTTCAATCTGAGATATCTAACTTTATATGGGGAGGGAAAAAACCGAGAGTTAACAAATTGAATATGAAAAGACCTGTATTGGCGGGCGGGCTAGCGGTGCCCTGTTTGTTATCATACTACAAAGCGGCACAATTATGCCAAATTGTTCAATGGCAATCCAACCCAAATTCAAAACGCTGGGTGGAGCTTGAAAGTGCTGCTTGTTCCCCATTGGAACTTCGCGGCTTGATTTGGATGCCCAAAACAGCGCAAAAATTCACTGTCACGCCGCTCTCCTCGATGACCAACTCACTGGCAGTCTGGGAGGCAAATAAGATGAGGCATTCCCTCACGACAAAACACACCATGATGGCCCCTTTATGGAACAATCCTTTATTCGCTCCGGGCATAATAGGTAGCAATATCTCAATCTGGAAGCAGAAAGGTTACAAACGTATTAAAGACCTGGAGGGTTATAATCGGAAGATCAAAACATTCGATCATATCAGATTAGAAAAGGATATGCCCCACTCAGAATTTTTTATATATCTCCAGGTCAGAGCATTCTACAATAAATTTGCACAATATCCCCCATTGACGTCCTTCGAAAAGCTCTGTCTGGCAGAAACAAATACTAAGGGACTTATTTCACAGTTACAAACGAAGGTGGTCCCGGGGGTCCAATAACGGTGCACTGCCAAACAAACGATGGGGGCTGCAGCCAGTTGAAGTAAAAGCAGAAGTTTATTAAGTGGTCAGAGCGAAGTACATGGTAACTTTGACGCGTTTCAGGACACAGCGTCCCTTTATCAAAAAGTAAATGATGACGTCACCGAGCTCGAAAACTCGCGAGACTCAGTCTGGGAGAGCCGTCCATTAGCTAACAAAGCCACCAATGAGATGCCCTGCCGCAGACTCACTCTCTGTGAGCCGTGGGAGCAAGAGATGCCCACAAAACGGCAACAAGCAGTAATATTACAAAACACATGTGATAAGTTAAAAACAAGGATATTGTAATTCATATCTTGAAAATTAAAAGCACGAATATAAAACCAATATACAAATGATGGAACTGGATATTATAATAAGGAAATGGCAGAAAAATGGACATGGAGAACATAGTATAATATGCAAATAGATAAACGGACAGAGCAGCCTAGTAGAGACATAGAAACATAGTGCAAAGTGCAAATCAATGAACAGACAAAGTAACATAGTAAGGTGTATATGGATATACCACATTATATTAAACACATTACTTTAAACATTTGCATTAGAATTGATTGTATTGGCTGACTAATCCAGCTCCCATATGGACCTACAGCATGGAGATAGAGCATATCCTGCCTGAATAGATATTCCATGAGAACTTGATAAAGATAATACATGGATTCCCATATAGAGGTTAAAAGATGACAATAGTACCTGTACATCCATTTGGAGATATTGATCAAACAACTAATGAAATGTATAATCATAGCTATAGATTAACATGTACAATCATGGCCATAAAACAAAACAAAACAAATTCTAATCCATATATCATTGTAATGGTGAATGATGAAATGAGCACATGTCTAAAAGAATTATATTTTATTATATTATTATATTCATGAATCCATGTTAATTATGTCGGGAAATCTGTAATAGGGAAATCCATGTGCACTATCGCAGGAAATGTTTGAGTTCCCAGTCTAGATTCATGCCCCTGGGTGCCATTGCCCCAAGGGCATAAATCCAGAACATCTCTCGTTGGTTCAAGAGAGATTCTCTATCTCCTCCTCTAGCATTTGGGTATATATGTTCAATTGCACTGAAACTAAAATTATCTATGGAACCAGATTGACATGTTAGAAAGTGACGTGCTACAGGATATTTATCATCTTTTTTCAGAATGGTTCTCACATGTTCTGTGATTCTCTCTTTAAGTGGGCGAATCGTCCTACCCACATAGGAGCTGCCACATATACATCTAAGTGTGTACACTACAAACTTAGTGTTGCACGTCATAAAGGATGATAAATTGTGTTTTTTCTTTGTGTGTATATTTGTGACGTGTTTCACAGGGGAAGAATATTTGCACATTTTGCAATAGCCACGTTTGAAGAAGCCTTTCATCTTGGATTTATTTTTCCTTCTTTCAGGATCAAACAAACTGGGGGAAACTCTGTTGCCAATGGTTTGGACTTTTCTAAAGACCATCTTTGGTCGGTCTTGTATGTATTTTTCTAGGTCTTTATCTATTTTTAATACGTCCCAGTGTTTTGTCAGGATTGCTCTAATATGTTGTGCCTGCCTGGAGAAGGTAGTGATGAATAAAGGTATATCTTCAGTGGTTCTAGAGCAGGCATGTCAAACATGCGGCCCGCGGGCCGCATGCGGCCCCCAATGGATATTTTTGCGGCCCGCTCACAACCAGCGCGGCGGCGGTCGTGTGTGTCGGCGAGCGCGTGGGCGGCGGTAAAAAGTTTTGGCCGCGGGAGAAGCGAGCGCGGGTGTTGGGGAAGCGAGTAGCACGGGCGGAAGTAAAATCTGTCCTGCAGGGGCTGGAGGCGTACGGTGGCCGGGTGCAGTCAATCTGCACTCATGCCGTGTGTGGGAGGACACGGGGGCGGAGTCAAAACCCCGGCGGAGAGACTGCATTCTCCTTGAAGCCTGGTAAACCAGAGAGATCATGGCCGCCCCCCTCCATGAGGTGCAGAGAGTTCAACAGTTCAGTGGAGATCCCACGGACAGGGGTATGTCTTCACAGCAGCCCCCCTCCCCCCTGTCAAATCTCTGTGTGAGCTGCACGTGCAGAAGGAGATGTGTGTGTCTGTGTGTCTGTGTGTGTGTGAGTGTGTGTGTGTGAGTGTGTGTGTGTGTGTGTCTGAGTGTGTGTGTCTGTGTGTGTGTGTGTGTGTGTGTGTGTGTGTGTGTGTGTGTGTGTGTGTGTGTGTGTGTCTGAGTGTGTCTGAGTGTGTATGTGTGTCTGAGAGAGAGAGAGTGTCCGGGAGAGGGAGAGAGAGAGTGCCTGTGTCCCTGTGCCCCTGTCCCTGTGCCCCTGTCCCCCTGTCCCTGTGCCCCTGTCCCTGTGCTGCTGTCCCTGTGCTGCTGTCCCTGTGCCCCTGTGCCCCTGTCCCTGTGCCCCTGTCCCTGTGCCTCTGTCCCTCTGTCCCTCTGTCCCTCTGTCTCTCTGTCTCTCTGTCTCTCTGTCCCTCTGTCTCTGTGTCCCTGTCCCTCTGTCCCTGTGCCTTTGTCCCCCTGTCCCTCTGTGCCCCTGTGCCTGTGTCCCTGTCCCTGTGTCCCTGTCCCCCCTGTCCCTGTGTCCGTGTCCCTCTGTCCCTCTGTCCCTGTGCCCCTGTCTCCCTGTCTCCCTCTGTGTCTGTGTCCCTGTGTCCCTGTGTCCCTCTGTCCCTCTGTCCCTGTGTCCCTGTGTCCCTCTGTCCCTGTGTCCCTGTGTCCCTGTGTCCCTGTGTCCCTGTGTCCCTGTGTCCCTGTGCCCCTGTCCCTGTGCCCCTGTCCCTGTGCCCCTGTCCCTGTGCCCCTGACCCTGTGCCCCTGACCCTGTGCCCCTGTCCCTGTGTCCCTGTGCCTCTGTCCCTGTCCCCGTGCCTGTGTCCTTGTGTCCCTGTGTCCCTGTGTCCCTGTGTCCCTGTGTCCCTGTGTCCCTGTGTCCCTGTGTCCCTGTGTCCCTGTGCCTGTGTCCCTGTGTCCCTGTTCCTGTGTCCCTGTCCCTGTGTCCCCTGTCCCCTGTCCCCCTGTGTCCCTGTCCCCTGTGTCCCTGTGCCCGTGCCCCTGTGCCCCTGTGCCCCTGTGCCCCTGTGTCCCTGTGCCCCTGTGTCCCTGTGTCCCTGTGTCCCTGTGCCCCTGTGCCCCTGTGTCCCTGTCCCCTGTGTCCCTGTCCCTGTCCCCTGTGTCCCTGTCCCCTGTGTCCCTGTCCCCTGTGTCCCTGTCCCCTGTGTCCCTGTCCCCTGTGTTCCTGTCCCTGTGTCCCTGTCGCCTGTGTCCCTGCGTCCCTGTGTCCCTGCCCCTGTGTCCCTGTGCCTCTGTCCCTGTGCCTCTGTCCCTGTGCCCCTTTGCCTCTGCCCCTGTGCCTGTGTCACTGTGCCACTGTGTCCCTGTGCCTCTGTGCCTCTGCCCCTGTGTCCCTGTGTCACTGTGCCTCTGCCCCTGTGTCCCTGTCCCTGTGTCCCTGTATCCCTGTCCCTGTGTCCCTGTCCCCATGCCTGTGTCCCTGTGCCTGTGTCCCTGTGCCTGTGTCCCTGTGCCTCTGCCCCTGTGTCCCTGTGTGCCTCTGCCCCTGTGTCCCTGCCCCTGTGCCTGTGTCCCTGTCCCCCTGTCCCCCTGTCCCTGTCCCTGTGTCCCTGTGCCCCTGTGTCCCTGTGCCCCTGTGTCCGTGCCCCTGTGTCCATGCCCCTGTGTGCCTGTGTCCCTGTGTGCCTGTGTCCCTGTGTGCCTGTGTGCCTCTGTCCCTGTGCCTCTGTCCCTGTGCCTGTGTCCCTGTGTCCCTGTGCCTGTGTCCCTGTGCCTCTGCCCCTGTGCCTCTGCCCCTGTGCCTCTGCCCCTGTGCCTGTATCCCTGTGTCCCTGTCCCTGTGCCTCTCTCCCTCTCTCTCCCTCTCTCTCCCTCTCTCTCCCTCTCTCTCCCTCTCTCTCCCTCTCTCTCCCTCTCTCTCCCTCTCTCTCCCTCTCTCTCCCTCTCTCTCCCTCTGCCTCTCTCTCTGCCTCTCTCTCTCTGCGCCTCTCTCTGCGCCTCTCTCTCTCTCTGCGCCTCTCTCTGCGCCTCTCTCTCTGCCTCTCTCTCTCTCTGCGCCTCTCTCTCTCTGCCTCTCTCTCTCTCTGCGCCTCTCTCTGCGCCTCTCACTGCCTCTCTCTCTCTCTCTCTGCGCCTCTCTCTCTGCCTCTCTGTCTCTCATTTTTATCTTAACTGCCCTATAACTACACCGAAATAACCTATTCTGCTTTCTTCCGGATCTGACTCAAGTTTCACGCGGGGGACATCGGAAGACAGGTAGGAAACACCTCCCCTGCAGTATAGTACCTTGAGGGACTGCGGATCAGGTAAGATTCCAGGCGGGATTGCTGCTTTGGAAATCAAGAGGGGCATCCTGACACTGGTTAATGGGTTCAGAAGTCATTCACATCTGGCTTTTTTAGTTTTTATTTTCGTTTTGTGAGGCACACACACACACACACACACACACACACACACACACACACACACACACACACACACACACACACACACACACACACACACACACACACACACACACACACACACACACACACACACACACACACACACACACACACACACACACACACACACACACACACACACACACTACTTTTCGAAATAAACCTACGTTTCTATGAAAATGTAAGTTTTTTTTTTTTTGCGGCCCATCTAAACTTAAACCTTGTTTATTTGGCCCTTGTTAGCATTTGAGTTTGACATGCTTGTTCTAGAGTCTCGAAATGTTTTATTTCGTCTATTGGATTTATTCTGTTTGAGAAGTGTTGTTCTATCCTCATTGAGTGCAAGTGTATATGCATTTGTTATGTCTTCTTCTTTGTAGCCCCTGTGTTTGAACCTCTCTGATAATTCAGCTGCTTGTAACCTGAATGTCTCATCTGTTGAGCAAAGTCTACGGAGTCTGAAAAATTGTCCCTTCGGGATACCTCTAATCAGAGATTGTGGATGTGCACTGTTGGCTCTAAGCAAGGAATTCCTAGAGTTCTCTTTCCTAAACATTTTTGTCTGAATTTTAGACTCTGCATCTATGTATAAGTGCAGATCCAAAAAGTCAATCTCGCTCCCATGTGTTTTAGATGTAAATTTCAAATTGAATGTATTACTATTTAGATATACAAAGAATTCATGTAGTGCATCGGTGCTGCCAGACCAAATAATCAGAAGGTCGTCTATGTAGCGATGATAAAAATGTATGTTGTGTCTAAAGGGGTTAGTGTCACCAAAAATAAAAGTGGTTTCCCAAAAACCCATAAATAAATTGGCATATGAGGGTGCAAAGGAGGTCCCCATAGCCGTGCCACGTGTCTGTAAATAATAAGGGGCCTATGCAGAGAGCAGCGAATTTTAAAATTGGCGAATTTATTAAAAAGTAGCTTTTTTGGAGAGTTTTAATCTCCATATGCAGAAAAGTGCGAATTCTGCTATGTTTAACATGGATGCGTGTGGCGAGTTTAAATTGGCGAGATGCGCGCTTCAGAAATGTGTTAAAACAAATTCGCGCCTTTTTTTTTCCCTTTGCAATGGCCGCGAGCGGCAGTTTTTTTTGGCGAGGCAAAACGGAGACAATCGCGCCATTTTATTGGCGCGAACAGCCGCTAGATGCCGTTCGCGCCTCTCTGCATACGGATATTTTTTAAACTAGCGAGATTGCGGTTCTCGCCAGCCGCGAGGCGAGTTTTACAAATAGAAAAGAAAAATTGGCGCGTTTTTCGGAAATCTCCATTTTCTGCTGTTTTCTGCGCGATTATCTCCAAAAAATGGCGAATTTCGAAAATTCGCTGCTCTCTGCATAGGCCCCATAGTGTTGTTAAATAGAAAATAATTATTTTGTAATAAAAAAATGATCGAATCAAGAATGAATGTGCTCTGTGCCAAGTGAATGTTTGAGTGATTTAAATAATAACTAATGGCTTGAATACCTAAAGTGTGATTGATAATAGTGTAAAGAGAGGTCACATCGAGTGTGACCCATTGAAATGTGTGTGACCATGAAATCCTTTGTATATCTGTCAATAGATCAATAAAATCTCGTAAATACGAGGGAAGCATCTTGACCATTGGTTGTAGAAATTGATCCATGTACCTAGATAGACCATCTCCCAAAGATCCAATACTCGATATTATTGGTCTACCAGGAGGGTTAACCAGAGATTTGTGGATCTTTGGGAGATGGTGAAAAATAGGTACTGTGGGACACTGATTATATATGTAGAGAAATTATTTTTGTGTGAGAACCCCTAATTCCCTGCCCATCTCCAAGAGTTCTCTGATCTCAGTGAGGTATGGGGCTGTGGGGTTATGATCCAGTTTACAATAAGACTCTGTGTCATTGAGTTGTCTAAGAGCTTCTGTAAGATATAGCTCTGCGTGCATAACCACCACAGCACCACCCTTGTCCGCATTTTTGATGATGATGTCACTTCTCTTGCTGAGTGAATTGAGATGTGTCCTTTCCTCTCTTGAGACATTACTGTGTGTATCACTTGTGAAGGAAAACCCCCTAGCAAGTGTCTGTAAATCCCTTTCTACAAGTTTTTCATATGTTTCAATATGTGCCCCTCTGTTGGCAGACGGACAAAAGATAGATTTGTTCTTTAGATGAGTGTGTTTACTATCTATAAGAAAACTTGCTTGCTGTTCTATATCAATCATGGATGACTCACCTGATTTTTGCTCATCAAGTAGGTCATCCATGTCTTGAATGACACTCAGTTCTCTGAACGATTGTCTCTCATGTATTTCAACAGGAGGGCTACAATTTACTTCGTCTCTATTCTCGTGTGTAAAGGTTGTAGTGTATTTATCAGCCATGGAAAGGAAAAATTTCTTCAAGGATAATTTCCTAACATACTTTTGGAGGTCAATGACAGTGCTCGGTGACGTCATCGCCGGGGGCGGAGATTGCACTATGTAATGGAGTAGCAGGCAGACGCGAATTTACTTTTTGATAAAGGGACGCTGTGTCCTGAAACGCGTCAAAGTTACCATGTACTTCGCTCTGACCACTTAATAAACTTCTGCTTTTACTTCAACTGGCTGCAGCCCCCATCGTTTGTTTGGCAGTGCACCGTTATTGGACCCCCGGGACCACCTTCGTTTGTTACTATACCCAGCGTGATGCACGCATCCAGCTGAGACAGAGCTGTGCTGCGAAGGGAGACTGATACTGGCAGACACGGTATGTACCCTCGTTTTCTGCTGGGGATTTACTCAGTACCTCTATGGTATATATAGAGGTCTGAGTCAGCCTTTCAGCATTATTGGTACTATTATACCTTTGTCCAGACTGTCTTATAGAGTCTCCCCAGCACTTATGTATGCTCTATAGCACATGGATTACAAACATACAAGCTGATTTCAATCCTCATGCCTGGGGCAGCTGAGACCTGATTGGGGGCTCATACCCCTTACCAAACCTTTATTTCACAGTTATATAGAGAAGTGATCAGTTCGGCTGCACAGGGGCAACAAGCACCCTCCTTCAGGTCCCAATGGGAAACAGATCTGGGAGAGATCCTTGAGGATGAGGAGTGGAATGCTATCTTTTTAGCTACAGCAAAGAGTTCCATTAGCTCCACTCTCAAGGAGAACGCATATAAAGTCCTTATGAGATGGTATCTCACTCCGCTGAAATTATTAAGATTCGTGCCGGGTTCCTCCCCGCTGTGTCCGAGACAGTGTGGAGGAACAGCAGACCTGTTACATATGCTGTGGTCCTGCCTGCGGATCTTCCCTCTGTGGGAATCAATTAGGAATTGGATTCAGAGGATTTTCCACCTTGAAATACCACCTTTCCTCCTGAACAGACCTTTAACGGGCCTTACCAAAGCAACTAATAAACTAATTGCACATTTTGCACTAGCCACGCGGTGCGAGATCGCAGCATTATGGAAACGCCCCGACATCCCTAATATCCCAAAGATTCGGAATCGAATGTGGTTTATATGCTAGATGGAGAAGTTAACGAGTTTAGTTAACGACACTTGCACCAATTTCCTAAAAGTCTGGACACCTTGGCTGGCTCAGACAGACATCCCAGGGGTTGAGAGAGAATCAATTTGGCTCTGATAGAAACAGATACGCTCTCCTTGGGAGGGGGTAATTTTCTCCATCCTAGAGACACAGGACATAGCCCAATAGCACCCCTGAGGTATCACCGTGACGTTGAAGCGGAACCACTTACAATAAGTTCGACCGCAGCCTTGACCGTCTCATACGAAGAATGTGGAGAAAATACCAAAGACACTATCTATCATACCTCCCCCCCACCTCCTTTCCTTCCCCCCACCTCCTTTCCTTCCCCCTCCCCCCCCTTTTTTTATGTGTGTGTATATGTGTTCGATGATATATCTTTATTTATTAGTGATATTATTTTTCTACCTTATCGGTTATATATTGTTCAGTTAATCTAATAGACCATAATACGCCGTCCGGCCAAGTAGGGCTCGAAAAGCCAGGCGGACTCACCCAATATATGTCATAAGTTTAAATCTCATTCAGGCATACAACAATTTATATGTCATGTTCTGTTGTACAATTTCTCTGTAAAACTCAATAAAAATTTAAGTTATAAAAAAAAAAACATGGTGGATGCAGTGAAACCAAGAAGCTAAAGCCAAGCTACAGATCTGTTCCCAGCTCTCCTTGAATATGCAACTTGGGAAATAACAGAGCGTTGCTTGCGTAGGGATTTAGAGTATCGGATGATAGGTCTGTAGATGGTAAATTCTGCTATTACAGCCATGGATGAGAAGCAGAGACACTCTGAATGGTTGAATTATTGCTTACTGTAAGAAGAAGAACTGTATGAGGAGGCTCAGGCTGAGACTGGCGTCTCTCAAAAGGAGGATCGCCATCTCAGCACAGAGCTGGAGTCTCCCAGAAAGAGGTTCAGAGTCAGCATAGAACTGGAAATCTCTCAAAAGGAGTTTCACAGTCTCAGTGCAGAGCTGGGAGTATCTCAGAACGAGGTTCACAGTTTCAGTACTGAGCTGGAAGTTTTAAAGAAAGACGTTCGCACTCTCAACATAGAGCGGGAAGTCTCACGCCAGGAGGTCCACGGTCTCAGCACAGAGGTGTATAAATGGAAGAATGTCTATAAAATGGCCCTTAGTGGTCTAGAGATGGTAAAAAGAGAGAACAGAAACCTGAAAGAGAGAGTTTCAGATCTAACTGACGAAGTCAACAGAACAAGAAAAGTTGGAAGTGCAGTTAGCACTGAAAGAAGCAGAGGGTGCTTTGCAGCAGGAAAATATCAAATTCTTATGTCATCAGTTAGAACATTCTCAGATCAGAGCAGACTCGGAAAGAAAGGAGAGAAGCATTCTAATACTTCATAAATACTACAGAGCTCTTATCCAAAGTAGTATGGAGAGAGAAAGCCATCAGCGCAAACACTATGCAACTGTCATCATACAGGCTACCTACAGAGGGATGAAAGCTTGTCAGCTTTACCACCGGAATAAAGCAGTCTGCATTCTTCAGAATAGAATAGAAGGAGTATGGATATTTGAATCAATGTGTGATTGCACTACAGTCAGGTTACGAAGTTTCAGCAGCAAAGATGCTACAGGAATGTGAAGAAAGCTGTTGGTGTGATTCAATCTGGATATACTGTAGATCCTACGTCATAACCAAGCAAGCTGTCCTTCCTATAACCGCATGTGCAATGCTGTCTCGGTGCTACAGTCTGCTTTCCACGAAATTCAAAAAAGAAAAAAACAAGTTACAAAAACTGTCTGCTGCAGCACTCTGAATAAATTAATGCATAGCGAAAAAGAGGCCAAAGACTTCAAGTCTGCCAACTACAAAAGACAGATACCCCAGAGTACAGTCATAATTGATTAAATTTGCCAAGGTTTAGCTGCTGGAGATCATTGATGCTGAGACAGATGCAGGTGGTCATGCTAGTGAAAGGGATGAGGAGATTGCACGACACTTTGAAGAAGTCGTTGCCAAGCGAGTAAAAGAAGATACAACAAAAGACAGGGGAACACAGTGCTACATCCAATTGACAAAACATATATGGTAATAAGTATAAAGTGTAAATACTTCAATAATAATATTTTTCTTGTTTATTTAGTTAAACCCTTGGCCAAAGCATCATAAGCCTGCACACCACGTCAAGGTATAACCAAATTTTGCAGGTCCTAACACTAAACTGTGAACCTTTCCTTTTATCTCTGTATGAGGGGAAACAGCCACAGTAGGTCCTGTTCATACAGCAAAATGTAAAAACCTCCCAAGTTAAAAAGGTGGGGAGGAGTGAACTCTGGGAGGAGAGGCCACCTACCTCCCAACAACTGTTGCCAGTTAGAAATTGAATTAACACACACATTCCCGGTAAGCTCAAACCCCACCGGTGTCCTCTTCAAACATGACTGCACATTGTGGTGGCAAGCTTCTGTACTCCATCTTCTGAGTACCAGATAATTAGCACAAAGGCAAAAAAACAAAATTACTAGGAGTGAAAATAATTTTGAGAAAAGACTTTACACTAAGGAAAATCATGGAGGTTCAAAGGCAGCATGTTTAAAGGTTGAAAAGGAGAAGCAACACATTTCAGCTCTGGCCTTGAATAGGCTCAATTCTCACCACATTTTGCCCGAGATAAAAGCAAAGAGACCCAGATTCACAGGTGTCATCAGAAGCTTAAGCATGGAAGACACTGAAGGGAAGTTTGAGGACTTGATTGATTGGAAGAAAAAGAGAAGACTACAATCCCACGTTAACTTTGTGCTATCTTTCCCTCCAGAGAGACAAAAGACAAAAAGTGCAGTAAGATTCAGTATGAATGTGATATGTATTAAAAGAAAGTCTCACAACAGGATTACATTGTATACAAAAAGAAAAATATGACAATAATACAAAATGATAAAATACCAAAATACAACTTACAAGTTAAAAACGGGTGTGATTGAGGACCGGGAGATCTGCAATGACAGTCGATGGAGTAAATGTTAGAGGTCTGGACCCACAGTCAACGTCAGCTTTGCTCACTACCTCTCTCCAATCGATCCGTATCTCCACCAATGGCAACTCACTCAACAGCCCCTTGTCACCTCTAAGTGTCAGGACTTCCTAACGTGGCACACAGTGCTAAACGCACATCATAGTTGCGATAACGGGCATGTACAAAAAGGGATACAGAACAACAGCATCCAACGTTGGCTAGAGGAAGCGGGCATAAAGATATCACTATCCTGTCTTCGGTATCATGCCCAAGAGAACACTAAGATTTGTAGAAAAGTCCACAGAGTCAGAACCAAGTAAGTACAAACCTGTGTATATACCTGCTTCTAATGTTTTTCTTTACACTGCCACACAGTATGCCTATGCATCTGCAGTCTTTTAATCTTTATCATAATTCTTATTTTCACAGGGAAGTGATGCGGCTGGTGGATGAGATCAGCTATGAAAATATATTTATCTATGGTAGCCAAATCCTACTATAAATCTCAACATACTGTAGTAGAAAGATAATGTAGTATTAATTTAACCCATTCTTTCTTTTATTTTCACAGTGTTTCCCATGATAAGGTAGGCTAACAAGATAAAAAGAGTTGCCCAAGCACATGCATGGATTGAGACTGGAGAAAGGTTTCAGGATGTTATATTTTATATATTAATATATAATATTTATATTAGTCACCCTGGAAAGTTGTGGGACTATGGCATTCAGGAAAAAAAATGTTTATCGCTGAAACCTCGGCCAAAATAACCACTCACGGGGCAATCTGAAGACTTGGGCCTGGAACAATAGTTATATTTAAAGTCCCTATGTATCAGTGTTATATTTGTTTAATGTAGTACTGTTAATGTATCTGAATGTTACCCTGTCTGTGTGTAACAGTGTTACATTTGTTTTTTGTCCAGGAATCATGGATAAAGTGTATTTCCAAAAGGCCATTATCTCCCTGATAGTACCACATATTAGACAAGAATTCCCATCTGGTCACCAGTTCTTCCAAGATAACGACCCAAAGCACAGTGCCTCTGTTATTTTTATTAAGGAATGTGGAATTGACTGTGTCAGAACACCGCCAGAGTAAGTACTGTAGCTGTTTGAGCAGTAGGACTGTATACTGTATACAATTTTTTCTTGTCAATAACCGTACTGTCTTTGTCTCTACTGTATGTTTGCAGATCCCCCAATCTCTAATAATGTACAGTATATCTGTATGAGCCCAACTCCGATTAACATACTTAAAAAAAATATCTCAACAGTATTAAAAACTATTCTTCAGGCTGTCGATTTGACAGCTTGAATTCTGTAAAATAATTGCAAGATTATTTACAGTAACCTATTAATAAACAAGAAATAATAAATGCTTAAAGTACAGTATGCACATGCGTGGTCTATGGAACGTATGTGCGCGTATTTTAATGTAGGCTTATGCGGGGTCTATGGAAAGCTTATGCAGATCATTTGGGAATGACATTTCTACTGTTCAGTACTGTATGTAAACTTATAATTACCTTGATTAGAGACCTTGAGAATTGGGTGGAAGTGACCCATCGCTGATGATGCAAGGGGTTTGCTGTACGTAGATGTTCGAGTCGATCATGTAGTTAGGATGTTGATTCATCTCATTTTTGGAGTTGGTTGGTCTGCTAATGTTATTGGGGTAGGCACTCAGGTTGGAGAAGTTACTCGGTGGAGGCAGATTGGAGGGATCAGTTCGGGAAGGTTTATTATTCAATATTTTTCTCCTTCAAAAGTTACCATCAACGAACATACCCATACATCATGCGTGCAGTGCCCAGAAACCACCCCTCTTTTCGGGGTACTGTGCTCTAATAAAGCAATCATTAATGCTTAAGTTGTGTCAAAAAGAATTCTTCCAGACTTTTTTTTGTAGAATGGGTCGTTCTGAACGATAATCTCACAGATCTCAGATAGAGTTGCACTCTTATCTGTCCCAACTTGATTGACGCAATATATCATATAGGCATTACAGCAAGTCGGCCTTGTGTGGCATGGAGTAAGCGCTAGGTCCCATGCCATGCACAGCACAGTGCAAAAGTTATGAGACAGATTAGGTTAATGCACAGTCGTTTTTAATAAAGTTTGTCAGTTTGAATGGGACTGCCAGGGACCCCCGCGGTGTTAATCCGATGGGCCATTAGTCTTTCTGCAGAAATGTCACAGAAATGTTGCAGCATTACTCAGAGATTGCCCCAGATTTTCAAAGGCAAGTGTTCGGATACTTGTGGCTGCATCAGTATGTAGTGCTCAACCTGCCAGACACGCACTGAACTGCAACTACTCAAATAATATTTCCGCCTGACCACAATCAAGGTGCATGCAGTTAAGCGCAACGAGGTGCATGGTGCCACGTTATTGTAGCCCAATGTTGCATTAGCTTGCAATAACGCAATGTTAAATTTGTGTTAGTATTACAACATCCAGACCCTGAAAATTGTCTTTTCTGTGGAGGCGGAGGAGATGGAAAGAGAAAGAAAAAGCCCTTTTCAGGCTTTGATTCGGATTAACTGAATTGCAAATCCCTGCATTAACCTTTACAGACCTTTGTAGATATGCCATTTTAGGGGGAACAGCTCTTTCACTAATGGACGTTATAGTTAACACAATGCAGTTTCTGGATGAAAACATGACGGAATATTATGGTACTGACCTTTGAAGATGCACATTAAGGCATAACAAGATGTTAAATTAGGTTAACGTCACGTTATGTCACAGAATGGAGCTCTGTGATTGTGGACCTTTTGATTAATGTATGTAAAGCTACAGAGGTCCCTGTGGCAACTAAATGAGCAAATTCAGATATTTTTGCTCAGTAGATGAGAATTCTAAGTAGATCTTATACTGTAGTGCGCAATAGATAACAGAGCATGACATTTCATACAGTATAAACAAAAGATGTTTTCCCATGAAAAAAAAGAAGATGGGTTAAATTTACTGTTCATTAATTATTTCAAACTTGTTTGACAACATATTGATTTCCTTGTTGTAATGTTTGGTATTGTAAATTCTAAACGCTTCTGGAATCTATACTCAGCATGCTACAGTATGTATAATAAGCAGGGCCGCCCACAGGGGGGAGACCATGTATGATGGCATTTTGGAAACAAAAGAAACAGCGCAAGACGCAAATGGTGAAGTATATCAAAGTGTTAATACATAAAATTAGGGATAAATATTCTGCGTACATCAAGAGATTAAAACATGAGCATTGATTGTGCAAAGCACACAGGTTACCAGTCAGCAAGTACAGTGCTGGATCCAGGAACAGGTCCCTCTGGTAAGTAACTCGTATGACGTTTTAAAAGTTCCTCCTCTGTTGGTTAGGGCAAGTGGAGCCAGACGTGATGAGCCCGTCTCGGCAGAGAACCTCCAGAGGATCCAGAGATCAGATGGTCTCCAGAGGATCGAGAGTTCCTGATCTCAGGCATACACAGCACTAGTCCTGGGTGTTGGTAATGAAGGAGACAGCCCGACCCTTCAAGTGTGCTCTGAAACCGGCACAGCAGCAGCCAGGAGCAGTCACTTCTACAGCGGTGTCTTAGCTGGCAGTGCGGTCGCTCCTCCACAGGGCGTCGTCTGTGATGTCACGGGGGCAATTTGGGCGGCCCGGTGAACAGGACTAAAAACAGTTCATATAGAGCTGAAAGTAGCAAGGATATTAAAACACCCTAATAAGAATTGGCATAAGGTCTATCCTACGCGTTTCGTAGCAACACACTACTTCATCAGGGTTACTTTATTAGGGTGTTTTAATATCCTTGCTACTTTCAACTCTATATGAACTGTTTTTAGTCCTGTACACCGGGCCGCCCAAATTGCCCCTGTGATGTCACAGCACGACGCCCTGTGGAGGAGCGACCGCACTGCCAGCTGAGACACCGCTGTAGAAGTGACTGCTCCCGGCTGCTGCTGTGCCGGTTTCAGAGCACACTTGAAGGGTCGGGCTGTCTCCTTCATTACCAACACCCAGGACTAGTGCTGTGTATGCCTGAGATCAGGAACTCTCGATCCTCTGGAGACCATCTGATCGAGGGAGGTTCTCTGCCGAGACGGGCTCATCACGTCTTTCTGCACGTGCCCTAACCAACAGAGGAGGAACGTTTAAGACGTCATACGAGTTACTTACCAGAGGGACCTGTTCCTGGATCCAGCACTGTACTTGCTGACTGGTAACCTGTGTGCTTTGCACAATCAATGCTCATGTTTTAATCTCTTGATGTACGCAGAATATTTATCCCTAATTTTATGTATTGACACTTTGATATACTTCACCATTTGCGTCTTGCGCTGTTTCTTTTGTTTCCATTTCTCCAGTGCTTGGGGGTGCTGAGCCACTCCCTCATTAACGGCTGCAGACGCCATCACTAGCAATTGGTCTCGGTTTTGTATGACTTTAATTATTTTGTCACACTGTGATAATTTGTTGCTATAACTATTTAGTTTATACTCAAGGGTTTGTGCAATATGCACCTTATCACTTGATATCATCACTTGTGGTTGTTTAGTTGCGCACTTTAATTCTTTATTACATGATGGAATTTTGGCCTGCACGGGCCTCCATGTCCCATGGGGCCCCAGCTCTCCTCAGCTGTGGGGCACTCTCTAAGCACCCCACCCCCCCAGGTACTTCCAGGCAGCTGGTGCTGTAAGTTCAGCCCTGCTGAAAGTCCAGCCCAACTTCAGCATTCGGCAGTGGGGCCCCAGCTCCGCACGGGCACATGGCCCTTCCTTCCTTGAGGCCTCTCCTCTGGAATTTTTTTTAGGTGAGAATGCAGGGTAGAGGGGAAGGAGGGGGAGGGGAAGAGAGAGAGAGAGAGAGAGAGAGAGAGAGAGAGAGATTGGGGGGAAAGAAATAGAGAGAGGGGGAGTGCAGGGGAGAGAGAAAGAGAGAGGGAGTGGGGGGAGAATTAAGGGGGGATAAATAAGTGGAGGGAGTGAGAGAGTGGTGGGTAGAGAAATCTGGGGGAGAATGTAATACTGCTGGGGGGTAGTCAGAGAGAAGGATTTGGGGAATGAGGGGAAGAAATACAGATGGGGAGTGAGAGGGAGTGGGGGAAGAAGGAACCAAAAAAAATAAAAACCATGCATTTTACTTCGTTTTCCAAAGAAAACTAAAAATGCCATGGCATTTATGGTCACACTATACACAAGCATACCTATATTTTTACGTGCAGTACACACAGCTGCGAGCCCCATTACAAATGACTTGGCTAGGCAATAGCCCATATGGGAATTTCAAATGTGGCTATTTTGTTCAATATAAAAACCTGATTAATACCCAGTTCTTTAAACATATATGCTGTACATTGGTAAAAATATAATTCTATGTAGATGAGAAACAAACCTAAAACTTAACATGCTCCTCTGCCCCTCCTTATGTCCCATATTTAGTAAGTAGTGCTGTTCCATAAGATTCTTTCTTGTGCCATAAGACACTTTCTGGTGCTGGAAGACACCTTACAGCCTACTGACTTGAATGGGTGGTAAGGGGTATTCTATAATAATAAATGATAGAATAATAAATTCATTTATTAGTGAATTAGTGAATTAGCAATGTAGATTGTTGATAATATTATTGGTATTGAACAAATTAAATGTAATAAATGTCAATTTTTAAAATTAGCTGCATATAAGTCCATTAGACAACTGTGGCACAAAGTTATTGATCATATCCCAAACAAATCTAGAGAATGTCAAAACAATATTACTACTGAAAGAGTTGTTTTTGGATTCAAGATATGAAGACTTTTGGTTAATAAAGTTTAGTACCATTTGACTTATGTAATTCCCAACACACTCATCTATACCAGATGTGGGGAGAGATATTTCTCTCTTCCTCCATTATCTCAGGGAATAATCTTTTCTGCTGAATTAAAAAAATATTTTGAAATTTAGAATTTCAGTTTGACCAGCCTTTTTCCTCTAAAATGTTTAATGGAACTGTTTGCTGAATTTTCAAACTTTTTCTAAAGTTTGAGTGAAACATAGGTGAAGCGCTAATTGGGATCTCAGAGTCAGCTCCTATTCCTTTTGTGATTATGGGGCAAACGGTGCATGGGTATGGGCTGTTTTCTACATTTGCTACATATAATTATTTTCAACTTTTGATATACTGAAACAAGGACATTTGTCTCAATTAAAAAGCTGCTAGCCTATGTTCATATATATTACACGTTTTGTAGCTCAGACATCAAATCAAAAGGGTTAAATTTGACAAAAAAGAGGAACCTGGATGCAGAACGCAGAACCGCTATCAGATGTAAGCGCAATGTATAGTATTTACTTATTGTAAATAACAGTGATGGATTTTGTCTTCTGGATTATTACACAAAGAAAGCAGATAATATTGCTGTTAGCATACAAAAAAAGTAAAACCAGAAAATCTTCTGATCTGTGCTGTATTATGTAGAATAAATGATCTTACAAAAAACATACTTTTATTTTGTCTGGTATGCAACTTTCCTCCAGTTTCAAAATGTAAAATTAAGAAGGGCTTAACTGTATCTATAGAGTGCTTTCAATACCGGGGCATAGCTATAGCCTTGGGCAGCCTGGGCAAAGTCCGGGGGCCCGCACTCTTGGGGGGCTTGTTCTTCCCCCTGCCGGCGGCAAATTGCGGGGCCTGAGATGCAGTAGGCAGGAAGCACAGAAAAGCTCTATCCATAGAGGCAATGGCGCCATGGCTGGCAAAATACCCCAATAAAGAGGCAGCCAAGTTACGGTTTTAGGGAGGGGTTTAGAATCCCGTTTGAAGATCAGGTGGGATCAAATGGCGAAAAAAATAATTGAAGTCGGTCAGGCTAAATGGTTTTGTGGCATGGGAAAAAATAGAAAAAGAGTGAGTTGGAGAGGATGGCTGGCCTATTTGATTCCCCACCTCTTAGCAATCTTAGGGTGTCACCGCTGGGGGTGGTTCCCAAAAAGGAGACTAGGGCCTTTAGGTTAATTCAGCACCTATCCTACCCGGATGGCTCATCAGTCAACGATGGGTAGATCGGGAGTTATGTTCAGTGAATTACGATAACTTTGACGAAGCAGCTTCATTAGTAGGAAGCATGGGGCAGGGCACATTAATGGCAAAGGCAGATGTCAAGTCAGTATATAGATTCCTGCACCCGGATTGTTTCCATTTGCTGGGCTGTATGCTCGAGGGTCAATACTTCATCGACCTATGCCTACCGATGGGTTGCGCTCTGTCCTGCTTCTATTTCGAAACATTCAGTACATTTCTATAATGGGTGGTCCACAAGAGAGTGCAGGCAGTGGGGATTATCCATTATTTAGATGATTTAGTTTTTGTTGGCCCCCAGGGGTCGGATTTGTGCGCAAGGTAATTGGTTCAATTTTCAATCATAGCGTGCGAATTTGTTGTCCCACTGGCTGACGAAAAGACGGTAGGTCCCAAACCACGCTTAGTTTTCTGGGCATGGAGATTGATTCAATCAGGAGGGAGTACAGGTTGCCCCCCGAGGCGCTAGTCGCCATAGACAAGATACTCAGGGACTTCATGCTACTTAAAAAGACATCACTGCAGCATTTCCAGTCATTGCTCGGCCACCTGTTTTTTGCGGCACGTATTATGCCAGTGGGTAAGGTGTTTACCAGGCACCTGTCAGCGGCTATGGCTGGGGTGCAACGCCGTAACCATTTTATTCGAGTCACAGCGGAAATCCGAGGGGATTTAGTGGTGTGGCTCGAATTTTTACAGAAATACAACGGGAGGACGTTGTGGCGGGGGCACACAGCCCAAAACGCTGACCTGCAGCTCTTCACAGATGCGTCAGGATCAGTGGGCATTGGTGATTATTTTAATGAGCTTGGTGCACAGAACATGGGCCTGTGGACTGTATAGGGACTCAGCTGATCAGGAATTTAACATCCCTAGAGATTTTGCCTTTGCTGGTTGCCATTCATCTATGGGGGCACTTGTTCGCAAACCAAGAGGTCACTTTCTGGTCGGACAGCATGGGGTAGTGGATGCTGTGAACAATTTCGGTTCATGGCCTCCACCAGTATTGGCCCTTCTGCGGAAATTTGTGCTGCGGTACTTGCAGCTTAACATCGTTTTTAGCCTTCTTCGCACATTACGAGCAGGAGAGTTAGTTTGCGTATCAAAGAAGGGAGGGGTGGTTTGCAGCTCACGGACGTAAACCTAGGGGAAGGCGCGCTGAGATTGCTCATTCACAGGTCAAAAATGGATAAGAAGGGAAAGAGAACATGGATTTCGCTGCGGGGGTTGCCAGGAGGCCCCGTCAAGGCGTTAGCAGTGTATTTGGGCTGCAGGCCAAACAAAGAGGGCCCACTACTGGTACACGCAGATAGGGGGGGGCACTGTCGAGATTCCAATACTTGCGAATGTGGCTTAAACAGGGATTAGTGGGAGCTCAACACGGATCGCACTCTTTCCGAATTGGGGCGGTGACGGAGGCATCACGCATTGGGCTTCCCATACCAAGAATCAAAAGAATAGGTCACTGGAAATCAAACAGTTTCCAGTCCTACACGAGGCATTCATTGGTAGAGAATGAGATCGTACTGGCCTAAACACCCCACCCCTTTTTTTTTCTTCCCCCCTCTTTTGGGCCTCCACAGATTCTGCGGATGCATGGATCATGGGAGATGCACTCGTACACTGGGCAGAAAAGAGGACGCTCTCTCTTCGACCTTACGGGAGGAATGTGGGGCTGCACGCGGAGCAGCCAAAGGTATTTTGGTGGGGAAGGAGAGGGATGCGGTGGGGACATTTGTTCCCACTGCTGATTTCTTTGGCCAGAGACAGGAGAGCACCATGGATACTCATTATCCACGTGGAGGGGGGGTGGGTAACGACCTGGCGAAGGTGCGTTCAATCGAGCTAGTCCAGTAGATCAAGCAGGATCTGGCACGGAATAACTCTTTCTGTCTAGGAATTCAAATCATATGTCAGATATATTTTGCAGAATAGTGTGGAGGGGCGCGCGTAACCTGGGCAGTGTCGACAAAGCCCGCATCAAAATAAACAGGATGGTGGGGAACTTTGTACTACAATGCGGGGTGGGTCATCAATCACCCAGATTTCAATCACAGAATAAGCGGATGGTTCAGAGAGGACGGGGTTAATTTATCGGATATTGGATCAGACATGTTCAATAACGAATTGCAGGAGGGGTTGGAGAAGGTCATTGCGAGTCTGGCGGTACGGGCCTAATATAAGTTTTTTTAAATAGTCCCGTTGGTTGCGGCAGTTGGGGGGGTAAGTGCTTGTCCTTGCCAGAAGGGGCTCGGGGCTGTTAAAGCTGGTGGTTGAAGCAAGGGAACAAGTCACCGGGACGTACTTCCGGGAGCCCTCTCACGACGCCGGCCCTAGTCTCAGTGGACTTTGACTTAACCCACTACCGGGCATTCTGGCAGGGACTGGCAGTTACGCTATCGCTATTTATAAATAAACAAAGCCGCAGCCTTTATACCTCCAGATTGTGACTTCTCTTTATTTGTATGTTCTGTGTGGGTATTAGTAAAGGTGAAAGGGGGAAAGCTCACACTTCCCTGGTCAAGCACTAACTGAGCTTCAGCGCATACAGTATTTCACTAGGAGTGATCCTGTTCTTCTTTTCTCTTATATGTGTGGTTGTGGAAGTGGTGCTTCCTGTGAAAAGGCTGCAAAGTCTCCAGAGGACTGATTTATTGGAACTGCTCATATATCCTATTCCTCAATTTTGGGCATTTTATATTGTTTTATTAGTTTAATATACTGTTTTTTTTTATTATGCTATATTATAAGCTTTAGTAATTGGCTTTACCACAGGTTTAGTTCTTATATACATGACCGAGTGCAGCATTAATTGTCCCTAATATTAATTATATTGTTTATAATAGCGCTTATGATATAGTTATGTTTTCACAAGATATCATCACCCATCAAATTAATATACATATATATATTCATTTATTCATATGCTTAATAGTGTGTGCCATATCCTTTAAGCACTGTTTATAATTTGTTTTTTAATAATTATAGTGTATATACAATATGTGTTTTCTTACGTCAGGTTTTCCCCAGTTTTGCAGCTTGGAGACTTTGAGAGAAACAAAAAACAAGGGGAGCGCGAATCAATAGAAGTATGCAAAGTAAAATTCCATAGAATCAAAAGGCAGACTGGTTAACAATGTAGCCAGACTTACCTAACACCTCAGTGGTGCACAAGGGTTGGAACCGAACCGCAGTCAATGCACTCCTTGGTTAGTGAGAAAATGATAACAGATAAGTACTCACACGGCCTTGTGTGAGTGCAGGATTATCAAAGGTTTATTTTCCTCTGGATCGTGGGGTCCCAGTTCATCCTCCCGTGTGGCTCCTTCTTGCCAGGGTTTGTTGGATACTCACCCCAAGTCCTAGTGAAATACTGAGAGAGTGGAAGTAAACCACTAAAATGTATTACCATAAAAACAATAGTATACACTTACATATAAAACTCCCGCTGAGTGCAGCAAAGTCAGTGGGGCTAGTGCTAGTCCTGTTGCAACTAGCCCCACACACAACACACACAATCAGAACACACACACACACACACACACAATCGTAACAGACACTCAATCACAACAGGTTACACACCCAATCACACACAACACACATAATCACAA
Organism: Ascaphus truei; assembly: GCF_040206685.1. Lineage (NCBI taxonomy): Eukaryota > Metazoa > Chordata > Amphibia > Anura > Ascaphidae > Ascaphus > Ascaphus truei. Next base: position 408,259,096 of record NC_134484.1, on the reverse strand, counting down.
CACACACAAAATCACAACACACACATACTCAATTACCACACACACACACACACACACACACACACACACACACACACACACACACACACACACACACACACACACACACACACACACACACACACACACACACACACACACACACACACACACACACACACACACACACACACACTCTCTCTCAATCACAAAACACACACAATCACAACACACACATACACACACTCAATCACAACACACACAATCACAACACCCCCCCCACACACACAATCACAACACACTCAATTACAACACACACAAGGACAACACACACACACACACACACACTCAATCACAACACACTCAATCACAACACACTCAATCACAATACACATAATCACAACACACACAATCTCAACACACAACACACTCAATCACAACACACACTCAATCACAACACACAATCAAAACACGCAATCAAACACACACATACACGCTAAATCACAAGACACACTCAATCATAATGCACACACTCTCAATCACAACAAAGACACACTGAATCACAACAAACACGCAATCACAACACACACACTAAAACACAACACACATAATCAAAACACACACAATCACAACACACACTCAATCACACACACACACACACACACACACACACACACACACACACACACACACACACACACACACACACACACACACACACACACACACACACACACACACACACACACAATCAGAACACACACACACACACACTCAAACACAACACATATAATCAAAACACACACAATTACAACACACATTCAATCCCATCATACACACACACACGCACACACACACACACACACACACACACACACACACACACACACACACACACACACACACACACACACACACACACACACACACACACACACACTCAATTACAACACGCACTCAATCACAACACATAACCAAAACACACATAATCAAAACACATACAATGATAACACACACACAAACACACACACACAAACATACTAAATCACAGCACACTCAAACACAACACACACACACACACACACACACACACACACTCAATCACAACATACACAATTTTTACTTGAAGTGGGGTAGGCATGCTCAGGTTCCGTGAGCTGCTGCAGACTGAGGTGGGGATACAGGCAGGGGATTGGCAGAGAGCTGAGAGCAGAGAACAACCTCAGCCCCTCTTCCAGGTCCGGTCAGCAGCCCCCCCCCCCCTGCAAGGCACCCCACCACATTGCGGGGTTTAATGGCACGGTGATTATGTCACTGCTAGGTGGTCATCTACCAGTAACACATGACACCTCATACTGTATATATCTCTTACTATAACCTCCTGGCTTCCCATAGCACTTCAAATCTTTGCTTATGAAACTGACTGTCATATTGAAGAGTTCCACTGCACAGATAATATAGTTAGTTTGTAAAGGTGAGATTAACTTATCCTTGCAGTTTTCTCTTGTTAAGCAGTCACTCCAAATCTGCCCCTTGGTAGTCCTCAGATAGAGGTCCTTGAAATAGAGAAGAGAAGCGCACCAGAGGTTAAAATGGTATAATTCATTTAATAAAAGGTAATTATGCATATGTAACGGTATTTCTGAACCAGGCCCAATCTCATATTGGCCCCTGTGGTCTAACCAGTCCCCATTACATGGCTGTGTCTTGTGGTGCACCTGCTGGCTACAGGACTCATGAGTCTCCGGCATGATGTTAGTGGGGCTATCAGCAAGACAGGCGTTGAGGTAGTGTGCTTAGAGTCCTACCTATATCCAGTGCAGCGCCTCCAGTTCATCAGGATCTCTGCTTCCGCAGGGAGATGGATCTGATGAGGAACTCATTCTTGGTGCCTTCCTCTGCTGAGTAACTCCACACTCACACATGAGGGTTTTGGTGAACTTGGGCATCTTTATTCACATGGTTAGACAGACTGCCCCTCGCAGCGGTTGCACTTAGCCGCTCATTGTGATTCTGCTCATCGCTTCAGAAGGTCATGTCCTCTTAATGGAGTTGGGTCACCTCTCCCCGCAGGGAGATCACCACCTGTATCAGGTCCCTGATCACAGTGCAGATCCTATTAAATATATCTGACAGCCTTGCTTGCTGCAGACCTCCGGAACTGAAACATATTCTGAATTAACACCTTGAATGACACACTAACTTTGGGCAGTGCTGTGTCTTATATAACTTAGGAAATAGCCAACCTCTTGTGTCACTAACAGTGGACACAGAGTTTGTTACCACTCCCCTGGTGTACATATGACACCTCACCAGGGTGTGAGGGCAAACCTCCATGATTGATGCTGGCAATTCTGCATACTTACCAGGTTTACTGCCAGCATGAGAGGGAACTGTATATCATTTTTATACATGGCTACACATGCATTACATGTAGCCAGGTTCCCCACGGCTCCCCGGTCCTCCTGTTTCCCCCCCCCCCCCTTGGCTTCTGCTGCGGAGGTGGTGCTGCGGGCCATCAGCGGGCGACGGGCTGGCCGGAGGCTCCGGGGGCTCACTCAGCAGGGCGTCGCCATTTGCGCAGAGCTCACGCATGCCCAGAGTAGCAGCCGGCTGCCATTACACAGTTGCGCATGCACAGTACGTTTGCCGCACGCAGCGGCAGTATAAGTTAGGCTCTGCAGGGGCTACAATTCCCAGCAGCCCCAGAGTCAAACAGTCACATGGGCGCAACACGCCAATAGGGCGGCCAGTATCACAGGCAGCCAGGAAGAGTTTTTGTCGCGCTCAGGGCTGATGGTTAGTTGGTGCTGGGACACAGGTATGGGAGGGTGTATGTGCAGGGCATTTGTGGCCCCTACACTAGGCCAGCGACCCCCTATAGGCCCCAGCTAGACCCCGACACCTACAAGTATTGCACGCACACTAGTGTGATTACTATTCTTGTTACCAGTGCCTGCAAATTGAAGAGAGCTACAGTACTTTCACTGTATTGAGAATTACCGTATTAGTCATATTATGCAAATTAAACAGATAATTTAAATAATTCTCCCCAATGTTCCTGGAATGTATAATCTTTATGATCTTCACCCTCACCTTGTCCTTCACAGCTTTCCTTAATGTATGAAGTGCCCTTTATGAGATTACAGGGTGAGACCCTGTGGAGTAAAAAAAAGCTACAGTGATATATTCACACAAACTATATGGGATCCTTATATATTTTTACATCTTTTACTCACTTGAAACTCAAATCCACATAAAAAAAAAAAAAAGTTACTGCATTTTCTAATTACATTTGAATGGATCTTTTTATTTTATTTTATGTAACCCAAAATGTGATCAAACCATTAATTTAAAAATATACACTACAGATGTAGTAGTTGACACAATAGTTAATGCTAAAACAATATTTAATTCAAAGATAACACATTAGTTATCTCTTTAATGCATGCATTATTTTCATGTTATTTCTTGCTTTAAACAGCATTGACAGAGGTAATAATGCTTGCTTTATCTATGTGTGTGGTGCTCTGAACATTTTCAATAGGAAGAGAATAAAATAGCAAGCACATTTTTTAAATTTAGCATTATGAAGTACTTTTATTAATGTATTTTAAGATTTGAAATTAATGTGCATATATTTTCCCTCCCACCCAATGGCCTTTATCAGGACATTGATCTTTTGTAGGTGCAAGTAACTGAAATGGACATAAAACAGCCAGTAGGAGTCAGTCTTTAGAATTTAAATTATTTCTCCAGAAATTTGGAAAAAGAAAAAAGAAAACTGCTAATAACCCTTAAATCAAAACAATAAGTACTGTGATAGTAGGGGCAGCGGGGCACAGTATATTAAAGGTTAAGCCGGATCATTGCCCCTACCAGTCAAGATGGTGAACCATGTAACGGGGTCAGAGTGGTCATCTCAGACCTACAAAATGGCTGCCTGTTCAATTATCTGTGTAGTAATTTATTATGTATTTTCTAGTTTCTAGGTAGTAACCCAGCAGACACGTTGTTAGCATACAATGAGACAGGGACTAACTTTTGTGTGCGGTCAAGTGCAGTGTCTCTGGACAATGGTGACCTGGGGCAGGGTGAGCCCTCCTGCCGGGGAGGTACATACTCCAAAAGAAGAGCATTGTTCTCTCCTTAGCAGCCAGGCATCTACCCCTGCGGGAGGAATGGCGTTGTAATTGGGATCCGAGACGCAAGTCCTAATCCTGCTGGCTCGATTCTCATTGGTCAGTTCTCATTTCCCATGCTCCCAAAGTCCACCTCATGTTGCTGTCAATCAACACTGTCCCAGCCTATGGTTCTGATTGGTCCATCCGGTCGATCCCCAGGCTCCTGACTGGCTTAGCGGAAGACAGGTCTCCACTGATTGGTTGACACTCGGTTCTCAATGTTTTAAGAGGGAGGCTGAGGTTCCATACAAGTAGATCAGGGCTCCCAGTAGCTCAGGGTTGGTCTCCATGACTAGAGACCAATTGGAAAGTTAAATGTTGACCAGAGGCGGCTATCCTGAGTTATTAGAATAAGTGAATGGATGGATCAAGGTCTGGGTTACTGTCTGTTGGGGGGACACCATCTGGCGGGTTCCAGTGTCCGCTGTGCCATGGAATAGAGGTCTGGTTCCTGGGGATCTTGCTGGCAGCACAGTTATTTGCTCAAGACCACTTGTTTCTGGGAATCTTTTCTGACAACACAGTCCCTCTGTGCTTAAGAGATCTCCCATGCAGTTCAAGCAGGAGGCTTTTCAACCTGTCTGATGAGCCAAGTGGAGACTGATTAATTGTCTGTAGCAGTGATTAACCTGCTCCCTGTTGGAGTCCTCAGACCAATAAAGGCTTTCTGATTTAGCTCATTTAGACAGGAGCTCTGTCTGGTTACACTCAAAAATAGGTGGAAGATGTTTGTTTTATATTGTGCTTTTAATCGTATTTTATTCTTTTTTCATTTTCTTTCCAGCTCATTTGTGGCCCAGTATACCAAAGTTTTCTGGATTAGTTCTAGGAAGCGGAGGGTTCCAAAAACCTTGAAGATTAACAGGAACATGTTCTGGTACTCTAAGTAGGGATCTATTTTTTTTTAAACACCTTCAGAACCTTTGGGATGTACTTGTTTGCATGGCCTTATAGGACTTCATGGTGTTTAAAGGTTTAATGTTTTGGAACTATTCATGGTAGATTAGACTTTTACAGGGATTGCAAACACCAGGCTGAATCAGAGTTAAATCAGAGCAAACAGGGCACAAAACAAGGCAATAACTCCCCCCAAACTCGGACGATGGCTCACTAGGTGCAGTTTATGGCCAAAGCTACTGTAGCTTACGATGGATACCACCTTGATCCGTCTTTTTCATGTTACTGGGTTTGGACAGATCCAATGTGGTCATTCTCTCTCCAAATAGAGGTAAATGAGAATTTTAATTAGATAGTGTTAGGGCCTGCTAATGGTTATGCCTGGATGTGTCTTGCAGGCTTATAACTCTTTGGCCAATGGGTTTAACTAAATCATCCTTTTTCAAGAGAGTATATAAGTATTTCACTGTGTATTTTTGTCATATTGGAGGTAGCATTGGGCTTTTCTGGGTTTTGTTGTATACATTTGGACACACTCAGTAACACTCTTTTTATCATATATATATATATAGCAGATAATAAAGAACCATAGGCACTCCGTCTGAATAGAAAAATTGGGTGCAAATCCTGTACAAATAAATAGGCAATACGATACCGCACGTGGACAAATATCAGAGGCAGCACTCCAAATGAATATCAAAAATCCTGTATTATTCAACAAAACATCATATTCAACGTTCCGGTCCTCAAACGGGAACTTTGTCAAGGTAATGATTAACAGAGTGAACTAAGAACACATATAAATACCCCCAGAAACCCCAAAATCAACAGGTGCAGCATATAAATTGATTAAAACAAAAATCACATCCATAATGTTAAACCTCTGTGTCCTGTCAGTGTATCAGCCTTCTCTGCAGCTCCTGTTAACTTCCTGATATATAAAACGCATGTGCTGCACATACACCAGTAAATGGTTAATTAGCAGTGCTGCCAGTCTAAGAAACAAGTCAAATAACACTACACATCTAAAGACTACATATATGAAATGACAATGGTCTCTAGCTACTGTATAAGGAGCAAGCAGGACACACCAACTAATGAAATAAATAACTATATCAAATTAATGAATAACATTATGGGAGTCTAAATAGATGACCATATGCAGCACTTAAAATTAAAACACCCAATATCAAAGTGAGAAAACATACTAAATGTGAACATATATAATGATGTGTACTGACCAAAAGATTTATAATAAATAACTGAAATAACACAAATCATTACTGCAACTTATACTAACCATCAAAATAAATCATACGTTTGTCTATAATTTGTCATATTGGAAATAGGTATTTTGTTATCAACCTAAAACACATAGAACTAAGAGTGCATCGAACAATAACAGCTGTAGCATGACCACACACCGCAATGGCAGTCATCAGCTGTCACTCAATACACATAGATAAAGTCAGTATATAACAATGAATTTCCAAAAATACCGACTTGACGTATAAAAAGTATTTCAGGTCTATCTGGTAGAACTTAATGGACATGCTGAATCATTAATAAACATAGAACATGTTATGTCATGAACTGATAATCAGAAAACCTGTAGTGTGGAACCAAAAACATGAATGGTAGATGGCATAAAGAGTGCGTCCGCCAGTACTAGAAACATATCCATCAGATCATCAAGGATAATCAGTAAGAAACTTATTGGTGGTAAGCAAACGAATTGTATGCACAGACATAGTCCGGATAGCAGATGAGAAGATGTCCTATAGACTCCAATCCTGGGGACGAAAAGTCACCTATTACAGATGAGAACTATCTACCTATCTACCTATTTCCAATATGACAAATTATAGACAAACGTATGATTTATTTTGATGGTTAGTATAAGTTGCAGTAATGATTTGTGTTATTTCAGTTATTTATTATAAATCTTTTGGTCAGTACACATCATTATATATGTTCACATTTAGTATGTTTTCTCACTTTGATATTGGGTGTTTTAATTTTAAGTGCTGCATATGGTCATCTATTTAGACTCCCATAATGTTATTCATTAATTTGATATAGTTATTTATTTCATTAGTTGGTGTGTCCTGCTTGCTCCTTATAGCTAGAGACCATTGTCATTTCATATATGTAGTCTTTAGATGTGTAGTGTTATTTGACTTGTTTCTTAGACTAGCAGCACTGCTAATTAACCATTTACTGGTGTATGTGCAGCACATGCGTTTTATATATCAGGAAGTTAACAGGAGCTGCAGAGAAGGCTGATACACTGACAGGACACAGGGGTTTAACATTATGGATGTGATTTTTGTTTTAATCAATTTATATGCTGCACCTGTTGATTTTGGGGTTTCTGGGGGTATTTATATGTGTTCTTAGTTCACTCTGTTAATCATCACCTTGACAAAGGTCCCGTTTGAGGACCGAAACTTTGGATATGATGTTCTGTTGAATAATACAGGATTTTTGATATTCATTTGGAGTGCTGCCTCTGATATTCGTCCACGAGCGGTATCGTATTGCCTATATATATATATATATATATATATATATATATATATATATATATATAATGTAGTACATTTTTGGGGTTTCTTGAGCTTGCTGGGTTTCTATGTGTTTATTAGCCTTGGAGGACAATTAAATCAGCATATTGATGCCCAAAGTGTTAAAAGGGGAGCTTTGAGCGAGAGAGCAGTGTAACAAAATTATGTTGTGTCAATAGACAGAGAGAAAATGGGACATGCTAAAGTTGGCTAGAAATAGAAAAGGTTACCTTATGTAAACTAATTACTGTTAAAATAATAAGGAAATTATGGAATTACGGTCTTCAGGTTCAGCTGAGGCAAAAAATGTCAGGCCTCTTCCATCTAAAAACTTTGCAAATGCTAAAGGACTGTCATTTCTTAATTACTTTTCATTAATGTCTTCATTACCGCAGAGGCCAGGTATGTACAGGCATACCCCACATTAACGTACGCAATGGGACCGGAGCATGTATGTAAAGCGAAAATGTACTTAAAGTGAAGCACTACCTTTTTCCCCCTTATCGATGCATGTACTGTACTGCAATCGTTATATACGTGCATAACTGATGTAAATAACGCATGTGTAACAGGCTCTATAGTCTCCCCGCTTCTGCAAAGCTTTGGTACAGGTAGAGAGCCGGTATTGCTGTTCAGGACGTGATGACAGGCGCATGCGTGAGCTACTGTTTGCCTATTGGGCGATATGTACTTACTCGCGAGTGTACTTAAAGTGAGTGTACTTAAAGCGGGGTATGCCTGTACTGTATTGTTATGTATTGAATTGCAACATATACAGGCATAATCTCTAATGAAAGATTAACCCCTTTGCACACATGGTGGGGTAGACTTTGGTCACAAAGTTAGTACCTTGTGTCAGTCACCGTCTGTCACAGTCCATTCAGTCAGACTGTGGCATTGTGGCTAACTCCAGCGCAGTTTATCTTTCCTACCTGGATGTGTAGCCCTTTAATTGTGGTCACTTCTGTGCATGGTTTTTTTGTTCTTGCTTTTGTGTCTCAAGATGCAGAAGAAAATATAGGCAAACAAAATCATAACAATTTTTCTGGACTGTCTCCAAGACCCCTTTGAAATTCAAGGTCCACCTCTCTCTCTTTCTCCCCATACCCCCACTCAGAGAAGACTCTAGAGAACAGAATACCAGTAAGTGGCCCTGAGAGAGGAGGGACTCTCTCTCTCTCTTTCCCCATCTCTCTTTTTTTTCCCCCTTTCTCTCTCCCACTGTCTTACTTTCCCCACCACTCTGTCTGTCTCTCGCACACCTCTTCCTTTCTCTCTCCCCATCTCTTCCTCTCCCCCATCTTTTCCTCTCTCCACCACAGTACACACACACACACACACACACACACACACACACACACACACACACACACACACACACACACACACACACACACACACACACACACACACACACACTTCCCCCCTCAATACACATTCCATTCCCCCATAATATACACACACTACCCTCCCACAATACACATGGAATACTTCCCTCCACCACAATACACACACACAATATCCCCCTCCCCCACAATACACACAAATGCACACTACTCCCAATCCCCCACAATACACCCACAATAGCCCTCACCCACAATACACACACAACCAACCTCTTCCCCCACACTACACCCACAATAGCCCTCACTCACAATACACACACAACCAACCTCCTCCCCCACAATACACTCATGATACACTACTCCCCCACAATACCAATTCAATAGACCTCACTCCTCCACAATACTCCTCTCCCCCACAATATCCACACAAAAAATCTCCTACACAATACATGTCCATCCCCCACAATACCCACACAATACACCTTCCCCCATAATACCCAAATAAACTCCCCCTTCCCACACAATGTCAACACAAAAACCCTCCACCTCAAGGCATCTTGGACCCAACTTCCAGCGCCACAGGACAAAAGTTCCAATCCACGGCATACAAGAAGGATAGAAGATGGGGCACACGGATTTCAAAAAAAAAAAATTCTCACTAGTGTATGCTTTAATAAATTATTTCTTTTTTTGAAATCCGTGTGCCCCATCTTCTATCCTTCTTGTCTGCACCTGGTAACCCATCACACCCCACTCCAGACCCAGCTTACCCCACCTCAGACCCCACCAATGATTAAGCTCCAGTCTAATTACAGCACAATACATGTGTCTGTAATTTACTTTACTAAGTACAGTATGTCATAATTTATAAAGACTGACTGCCTGTTATCTAAAGTTTCCTAGTATTGAAAGAGTGTGGGTTACATTACACAGAACAGTACAAAATGTGCATTACGTTAGCAATTGCCTCAGAATACTGTGCATTGAATTTAGATTAGAGTCACCCTACTGCTGCGGCCGAGTTTATTCGAGCATTTGCCCATTCTCGGCCGCAGCAGTAACCTGGCGCACGCCGGAGGGTGCCGGGCGCGCGCCGAAGCAGCGGAAGAGCGCCCTCCGATCGGGGCGCTCTCCCTCCCGCTGCCGGGTCCGCCGGGTCCCCCGGAACCCCCTGCCGCTGCCCCCCACATCGCGGGACACCAGGGCTCCCTCGGGGAGCCGTGGACGCGCGTGCAGGGGGCGCTGGCACCCGATGACGCGTGACCGCGCATCGGTGACGCGCGGCACGCCGAGGGAGTGGGGCTAGCAAGCCGGGGCATCCCCCGGCTTGCGGAACTAGCCCTGCTCGGATTAAGTGTGTCGGTAGTGTATCGCCACCTATTGTTACTACAAAGTACTACAGCAGCTGCAAAACACTACTGGCAGTCCTCGTTTTACAACGCTTTGTTTTACAACGAATGGCTTATCCAACGCTATGCAATGCATACCTATGTTCATTTTTACAACGCCAAAACGGCTTATCCAATGCTCTTACGACGCTTTGCAAAGTTGTTTATGTGTATATAATATTTTGTGTATTTTAGCATAAAAAATGCCTTCAGGAACGGAACCTTTAATTTAAACAGTGTTCCTATGGGAAAACGTGTTTCGCTTTACAACGTTTCGCTATCCAACGCCATTTTGAGTAACGCATTGTGTCGGATATCCGAGGACTGCCTGTATTTGGCAGCAATGGTCATGCGCAGTAACATGCAAAGAAATACCAAGGAATTGCACTTGGTATCAGGTGGTCAAGGGAACAGTAAGCTTGGCTACATTCGTAATAGGAACATTGATGTGGCTAAATTATTTTATCATATTATAATATTGACAGGTTTTAAAAAACACGAGACAAAGCGTTCAGGTCACTCTCATGCCCTGTGTGGCATCACTTAGGGTTACAGTTTCAAAACATTTATGGTTTATGAAGCATCTCCCAAACATACTTTATGCTCCGTCTGCATTTGTCTTGTACAGCTTTTTGTGGGATGAATTTCATTTATCATAGTTATTTATCCAAATACATTTTTCCATCCCTAAGTGGCAATTAAAATAACTTTTCCAAATAAAATTAACATGACATTCTGGAACAGAAAATAATTGAGCAAATTATTATCCACACAACTGCAAATCATGGATACATTTAACACAGACAAATATGGCACATTGCTTGTATAGTTAAACATAAAAGTTTTTGTTTTTTTAAATAAGTTGCTGGTGTTATTATTATTATTGTTTTTATTATGGTTTTCTATTTATTATTTTTATAAATTATTATTGTTTTCTTTCATTGAATCTTTTGTCTTTGGAGGCTGATTTAAGTGGATATATAATATTTAACATGGCTACTTTATTGGGACGGTACTCATCTCCAATCATGAAGTGGACCCACAGGGCTGAGGTTGGGATGCAGAATAACCCACCAGAGTCCAGGGACAGAGTCCTGTTAGAGTATCCAAAGTTGGTAAGCAGGCAGAGGTCAGGGCTGGCGGCAGTGGTGCAAAGTCCAGTAAACAGGCAGAGGTCAGGGCAGGCAGAAAGTAGCGAGGTCTCTGAAACCTCGGCCAAAGCATTCACTCAAGCTTTATGTGTGGGAAACAATCTAGAGATTTGGACCAGTTCTACACTAAGTGTGTTAGAGTGTTAGATACTTCTGTAAATGAATCTGAATGTGACCCTGTCTCCGTATAACAGTGTTACATTTGTTTTTTTGTCCTGGAATCATGGATAAAGTGTATTTCCAGGAAGCCATTATCTCCCTGATAATACCATACATTAGACAAGAATTCCCATCTAGTCACCAGTTCTTCCAAGATAACAACCCAATGCACAGTGCCTCTGCTACCTTTATTAAGGAAACGTGGAATCAACTGGGACAGAACACTGCCAGAGTAAGTACTGAGACTGTTTTAAGTAGTAGTATACTATTCACTGTGTTGTACTATGCTTCTTTGTGTGCTTGCTTTTTTCTTGCCAATAACCGTACTGTTGTTGTCTCTCGATTTGCAGATCCCTGATTTGAACCCCATAAAACTTGTGTGGCATGCTATGAAACATCAGCTGAGAAAATATATCAAGCCGGCAAACAAAGAAGAACTTCACAAGGGGGCCCTTAGTGTGGCCACGCACTGAATTGCAACAACACAAATAATAATTATGTCTGACCACAAAAGAGGTCCGTGTGGCTCAGCATGGCGAGTCCATGGATGAGGTACGGACAATAAAGTGCTCATACTGCACTTTAGCACCGTGGTTGAATATAAATTACGCTATATCTGTAGTATAGAGATTTGAATGGCAGCAAATTGCTTGCAAAGTATTACAAAGAAACAAGTGATTGTATAGCATTTTTGCTGATAATCATCATATTGACAAAGTACTGTATGGTGCTAACTTTTAAAACTCATGTATTTAATTTACTTTATTATTGTGTTTCTCACAAAGGGCAGGATAGTGTATTGATGTGATGGAATGAAAAAGATAATATATCAGAAAAGTAAATGCTCAGTGTACCGTAGGAGGAAGATGCCCTTTTCTTCTGTGCATAATTATCTAGAATTACTGTGACCCATCTATTCTAAAAAGGAGAAATAGAATAATTGTTATAATATAATATATTTTACATGTTCGGCAAAAAGAATTGTTAAACTAGTATAGCTGTACAAATAATGTTAGCACAGATTCACTTATATTGTTATGGGCAAGGTGGCCATAAGCTACACAGTCATATCTTGCAATTGGTCAGACAGATTTGCATCAGATGTATGTATGTACTCTATGTAAATCTTTATTTATATGTAATCCCCTTGTAAGTGCCTGCTGCTGACACACATATACAGCCCCCTGGCTATAATAAGACAACTAAAACTCCCAGCATGCTGTGCCTGAACAGGCAGTCACTTCTGGGGCAGGAGGGTGTGACTCATGATAGAGAGAGAAGCAGCAAATAGGAAAGGCTGTGGAAGAGAGGAAGGAATCTTTAAGAGGGGCTAGAACAGCATGTTCCCTCCTGGGAGCCTGAGTAATCTCAGAATGGAGTGCCTGAGACTCATGGTCAGTCCTTTATGCAAGGAGGTCCAGCGGAATTTACAGAGAAAGATGTGCATGGGGATGTGAGAAGTAGCAGTTGCTGATAGAGAGATGAAATTGTCTTTTGGAGGTTGGGAGGACCTGCAGTATGCTGAAAAGGACACCCTTGATGATGGCAGGGGTAAGTAGAAAGGTTTAATTACTTTATTGATGTTGGCTGGCTAATATTTGATTTAATAATACGCAAATGATCTATAATACATATCTGGATAATAGTTATTTTGCCCATTACTGTATGTAAATGTGCATATAAGGGGGGACTCCATTTTGATTGCTGGATAACCATGTTTCTATAACTATTCTGTACTAACGTTTAAGTCTCAGGAACTAATCACATGCCATATGCCATACGTAATTGTGCTGTGCTGTGCAGGCAGGTCTGAGAATGTCACCTACTTATCGCTAGCTGAACTGTATTTGTTCAGACTTATTTTGCCCTGTAGAAAACAGGAACTTGTCTTCAGCCATATTGGGCATAAGTTACACAACAATGCATTTCACAACATACTGCCATTTCCTTAACGGCCTCCTAACTCGGTATTGAGCCCCTTTCCCAGACCATAAACTGTCTAACTGTCATTTTGCTGAGATAGACAGACTGTGAAGTAAAAGGGGAAGTATGTTCTCATATCTGTGTTTTTTCTATGCTCAAGTTTGCTATATAAACTGGCTGTATACCCTTCAATAAATGAGAGAACAGTTTTTGACAAAGCTTCACTGGTTGTCTGACTCAATTACTGTCTTCTCCCGAGCTCGTCCACCATTTTGTTTTCCCAGATCATCAGCGCTATAAGAGTGGGTTAAATCCTCCGGAGGTGTGAAGTCATCCCGAGTCGGCAGACGGTGTATTTTCACGCTAAGACGTTGGAGAATACAAGGGCACATTTTCACTGTACTTTATGTATTGAGGGGTGGGTGTTTTTATTTAAATGTTAGCACAAAATAATTTTGCAACATGATTGGTACCGCAGGTCAGTGGGGACCACCCAAGGGGCCCCAGACACATGTGGGGAACACCCGAGGACCCCCGTACCCGTGTGGCCTCTGGTATCAATCATGTGGGGGTAGAGGAGGTTGGTATTAGTGTTGTTGTGTTTTGAATCAAATCAACGAGGGTCTGCTCCAGAGACTCCCTGCTACAATACACTAGTATTAAATGTTATATTAAAAATGTTTGATCTTTGGTGAGATTTGCGCAGGGACTTGCCCTGCAGCAGAAATACATCGCCGGGTGAGCCCTTTCAGTGAGGCGATCAGCACGTTGTCGGCGACTCACCAGTTTAGAAAATGTACAGGTATTCCAGGCTTTCTGCATACTGTGATAGCAACGCTGTAAAAATGGCAATTTATACAGAACAGAGATTGTTTTTTATCGGCGCTTAGTGCATATGCCCCATAGTCTGCATAAAACAGAAACATTGATAGCTACAGAATCACTTACAACATGTTTTTTGTTTATGTTGCCATTTTTCATGCAAAATGGCTAGAGTGCAAGTGGGTGTATTAATATTTTATAAGAGAAACTTTATGTTTGTCTAGAAATTGGGTTAAATGATTTCACTCACGCTATTCAGTATTTCAGTTCGACCTCATTTCAAAGAAATGTGCTATGCTTATGGAGTATGCATTTTTCTAAACAATATTAACATACAGTAATTTCATCACAGTCTTTTTTTCCATTGCAGTATTAACCTTTCCAGTATCGGAGCTCTGGCAGCACCAGAGAAATAATGTGTTTGCTTTAGCAGGCATCACATGACCGTCACCACCCCTGCGAGTTTCAATTGAGCCCATCGTTTGCTGATTGCTCAGCTCCACGAAACCTAGCATTTCCTTATAACATACCTGGTACATCAATAAGGCTACTGGTGTGCCAGATACAGTATGTCATTAGGGCACTGAAAAGCTAAAGATGAAATCGGGATTATGTGTTCCTATTTAATATTTCCTCAAAAACTTCCTCAACTTCTATGGAAAGTATGTAATCTTTAGAAATAGGTATTTGATAAGTAATTGGCATAGCCTTTTTCTGACTCGCTTGTTTTATGTATGCTTTCCATACTCTCCCTCTGTGATCTATTTTGCATAGTTCATGAAGTTATGTTGTATTTGTCTACTTATGTATAAACTCTCAAGGGCCTGCCGGTATCTCTGGAGCAGTATGACAGTTTAAAAAGATTTTAAAAAGAAGATTATAATGAGATTGTCATATTAAGGGCTTTAAATTTAGAATGTTGGTTGGTATTATTGACAACCCCTCTCCTCTCGGTTATACTCTTGAGTCTTGAGACTAGCGCCCTTTGGTAAAAAAAAAGGGGATATAAAAAATAAATACATACATCCATATACATGTTAGTACTGATGCCCTCGTGATATTGAGCAATTTACTGTATTTGTAATTGGGGATTATGTTTACTGAACATTCTGAGTCAAGAGTTGTTCCCCGTATTAGGGATTGATATGTTTTATTATAACATGATGTAGGCTATGTGCCTAGTCATATTTTGACTATTATTATCTAAGTGTGTACATATTTACAATGCATGTCTGTTATGATTAACATGGGTGCACTCGGGACTAGGGCAAGACGGGTCTACATTTTAATGGTGTTAAAGTTGAGATTTTATTGTTAATTATACATTAAGAAATTGGAATGTGTGTCAATTCTTTGTAGACTCCATGGGGAAGATACTCAAAGTTATGTAAAATCTGGCCTACTAACGTGACGTTACCTAAATAGGTAACATCCATACGTTTGTCAGTTTTATGGGTATCCTCAAAGCTAATGATATGCAAAACAAACGTTCATTCGCCAAAGTAGCATCGTAACTTTAGCTGTATTAACAGGGATTATCATTGTGCTGAGATGCGTGAAACAATACACTGTACATGCGCATTTGGAAAAAAATATTACGTGCGTTCCAATTAACGCACAAATGTTCCACTTGTGTTCCGCATGTGCGGTGCCTAACATAATGCCCAAGAGCACATTGTAAATTCAAATAAAAACACATTACATACTGAATTACTCAGCCGTATCAGCTGGACAGTTGAACTGTTAACATGGCTGAGCAGGCATCCACCTCTGCTGCTTGAACTGGTGCTCCTGCTTCAGATGCTGCTTGAATCAGAATCACAAGTTCACTGAGGAGGAACTTGATATTCTGTTTATTGGAGTGGTGGACAATCCCTCTAAATTGTTGGGTGCTTCATGCTCATGCACTAGCATAGCAGAAAAAAGAGGTGATAAACTGTAGTATGCTTCTGCTCTCAATCATGTGCATGGGAGTAAAGGCCTTCTAAAGTTTAGCAACAGTTTGTAGATCAAGACCTTTATTTGGTGTCCTGCTAAAATCTTCTATGAATAAAGAGACATTGTAAAAAATGGCTGTTTATGTAAATCAAATCTGTGAAAATGTGCTTATATATACCTGTGACAGGGTAAATAAAAGCCACCAGCTATACTGCTGCGGCAGAGTTTATTCGAGCATTTGCCCGTTCTCTGCCGCAGCAGTAGCCTGGCGCGCGCCCGAGAGTGACGGGCGCGCGCCGAAGCAGCGGAAGAGCGCCCTCCGATCGGGGCGCTCTCCATACCGCTGCCGGGTCCGCCGGGTCCCCCGGAACCCCCTGCCGCTGTCCCGCGATCGCGGGACACCAGGGCTCCCTCGGGGAGCCCCTGGACGCGCGTGCAGGGGGCGCACGCTCCCGAAGACGCGTGACCGCGCGTCATCACGCCGAGGGGCGGCCACTAGCAAGCCGGGAGATTTCCCGGCTTGCGGTACCTACCACACTCGAATAAAGTGTGTCGGTACTGTATGCCTGGAAAACCTATGTCTAGTCTGCAGTGCAGCAGTGACTAGGTTAACTTCAGCTGGGAACCTCAGGACAATTAGTTGGTCCCAGCTGCCTAATCAAGGTGTGTTAAAACCCCAGGCTGTAGACACATGAGTTTGGCTGTTGAGGAGAGAGGAATAAGCTGCTGAAGAGATTACTGATACAAGGTCTGTTACCAAAGTAGATGAATTGTGAACTGTCTGTCCCCTGCATAGAAAAGGATAGCTGCCTTATTTTTAGACTGTCTGCTAAAGAGAAACTGTTTTGTTTGGTCTGCTGAAGAAAAAGACATTTTCTTTTGTTTGCTGATGAAAAGCAATTTTTTTTCTTTTGTTTGCTGATGAAAAGCTATTTTTGTTTTTTGTGTGCTGTATATCTTTTAAGGCTAAATAAATAAGCCTTGACAAGAAACCCACGTGTGTAGTTGCATGTACCCTGCAACATATGGTGTCAAAAGTGGGATTTTTGAAAGGCCCCTGCAGTCAAAGGGCCACACACACACATACACACAAGAATGAAAAAAATGGAAGAATGTTTGAAAGAGTTTCTGTGCGAGCAGACCAGACAGCAGGGACAGTTAATGCAGGAGCAGACCAAACAGCAGGGACTGTTAATGCAGGAGCAGGCCCAGCTACAAGCAGAGAGAGATTAAAGACTATTGCAGCAGCAAACCCAGCTCCAAACCCAGTAGCAGGCAGCACAGGAGGAGCGAATGGCCAAGCTGCTGACCCAATTCCAGGGGTCTGCCAGTCCAGAACTTGCAAGCAAACCCCCCGATACTCCTGAGGAAAATGGCTCCGAACGAGGATCCAGAGGCTTTTTTACTGACATTTGAAAGAGTTGCCGAAGCTCAGGGCTGGGCTACAGATCGCTGGGCAACAGCTTTGGCCCCGCTCCTCATAGGAGAAGCCCAGGCCTCATACCAGGGCCTCCCAGCAGATCAGGCAATGTACTACCGACAAGTAAAAGCCGCCATACTGGATCGCTTAAGTCTGACCCCAGAGACCTACTGGCAGCAGTTCCGGAACATGAAGACCACTAAAATGAGACCCTGGGTCCTCGCACAGCGGTTATTGGACTTGTGTACGCGCTGGATACAACCCGAGGAGTGCACTAAGGAGGCAATTCTTGAGCAGGTGGTTTTGGAACAATTTCTACAAATAATACCCCCTTCCGCACGCTCGTGGGTAAAATGCAACGCTGCTGAAACCCTAGCTTTGGCGGTCCGACTCGTGGAGAACTTCCTTGGGGCTGAGCAGCAAGCGAGTGTCCTGGACCCGACTCCACCGGCACTTGCGGATGCCCAAAGAGGGAGGTCGGATCAATGGGGAACCTACGGCCCGTCACGCATCCGCCAAGTTCAACGGAAGGAGCAGTCGTTCCAGCAAGGACGGAGTCCAAATGCTGGTCCCCGCCGATACCCTCATCTCCTTCCGGATGTCGGCTTGTCGCAAAATGAGAGGAACTTCCGAGGACGTCGCCCACAGAACCCACCAGATGCCTGGTCTCCAGTATCCGGTCCAGCGGAGCGCTATCCACAGCCCCCTCCTGCGAGGGAACCCTCTCCATGTTCCGCCTTGCGGAGAACAAGGCCACCGGTATGTGGACTGTCCACAGATGGATTGTTCATTCAGCAGAACCGTCGCCTCGGCCTTTACTGGAGAAAATTACAAGCCCTGGCTACTTCCAGCCCTGATTGGGGGAAAACTGTCCAGGCCCTTGTAGATTCGGGCTCTGGGAAAACTCTGGTCCTCCAGGAACTGTTACCGCCTAACGTGTGTTCTTTTGACTCCCCATGGAGCATATAATGTATACACGGCGATGTAAAACGCTATCCGACGGCCAAAATCCGGCTACAGGTAAAAGGTCAGGAGGCTTACATCGAAGTAGGAGTCGCTCCTTGGCTCCCTGCCCCCGTTGTGCTCGGTCAGGACTGGCCTTTCTTTTCGGACCTAATGGCCCCAGTCTTTCATGAGGAGCCTCCTTCTAGGGCTCAGGAGAACCCTGGCAAACTGTTCCCCTTCTCAGCAGACCTTTTTCCCAGTAGACACCGGGTCCAAAAGACTCGGAAGCAAAGACGCTCTGACAAACAGGACTGGTTGCAGAAATCTGGGTCTCAAGGTGAGAGGGTCTGTGTCTAGTAGTCAGAGGTCACGAGTGATGGCTGGAGATGGCCAGAGGGGGGGGATATGGGCCCTGGAGATTTACCAGACCTGTACCTCCCTGACTTTCGCCAGAAGCAAAGGGAAGACCCAGTCCTTGCTAGACAGTATGACAAGGTGGTGAAAATTGATGAGCAGCTTTTAGATGCACAGGGGGTGATAGTATTCCCCCATTTTGAGCTATCAAATGATATCCTATATAGGATGAATAGGCAAACACAAACAGGGGAGGTCACCAGACAGATATTGGTTCCCAAGGCATTTGTTAAATCTGTTTTCACTCTAGCCCATACTGTCCCTTGGGGTGGTCACCTGGGCAGGGATAAAACATTGGACTGTATTTCCTCTCGATTCTATTGGCCAGGAAGCATAGTGATATTGCTAAGCTATGTGCGGCATGTCCGGAGTGCCAGCTAACTAGTCCCAAAGGACAAAAACCAGCCCCTTTGGTTCCTCTACCCTTGGTGTCAGTTCCCTTTGAGAGGATTGGGGTAGACTTGGTAGGACCTCTAGAACCTTCTGCGAAAGGACACAGGTTTATTCTTGTAATAGTTGACTATGCAACAAGATATCCTGAGGCGTTCCCCCTGAGAACAGCAACGGCGAAGAAAGTAGCCAACAAGTTGTTGGAACTGTTCTCACGGGTTGGACTTCCCCAGGTTATGTTGACAGACCAAGGTACAAATTTCATGGTTAAACTGATACAGGATGTCTTAAAGTTACTAGAGGTCAAGTCTGTTCGGACATCGGTCTACCATCCACAGACTGACGGATTGGTGGAAAGATTTAACCGAACTCTAAAAGGGATGCTGGGGAAATTTGTAGATTCAGAGAAGAGAGCCTGGGATGAACTTCTCCTTTTTCTGCTGTTTGCAGTGCGGGAAGTTCCCCAGGCCTCCACGGGATTCTCTCCATTTGAATTGCTCTATGGCCGCCAACCCCGGGGTATCCTAGACCTCCTAAAGGAGTCCTGGGAGGAACAACGGTCCCCTTCTAAGAATATACTGCAATATGTACTAGACCTTAGGAAGCGCCTAGATGTGGTCGGCCATTTTGCCAGGGAGAATCTTAGATCAGCCCAAGACAGTCAGGAGAGACATTACAATCAGAATGCTCGCATGAGAGTGTTTCACCCAGGAGACCAGGTGATGTTATTGTTACCCAGTTGCGAGAGTAAACTCCTGGCCAAATGGCAGGGTCCATTCGAAGTACTCCGCCGTTCCGGTGATGTGGATTACGAGATCACTCAACCACGGTCCAAGAAGGGTAAACAAATTTACCATGTGAACTTGCTGAAACCCTGGAAGATGCTGCGGTCTCTATTCATCCACCCGGTGGAGGAGGAAACGGACTTGGGTCCTCAGCCTCCACGGGAGAACATCGTGAGTGACGATAAAATCCCAATGGGTAAACAGTTGTCCTCTGAGCAAAAATTATTGTTAGCAATAATTACACAGTTCCATGATGTTTTTTCTGACTTACCAGGACAAACTAACTTAATTTCCCATGCGATCGAGACAGCACCTGGGGTAAAAGTACGTTCCCGTCCTTATAAGTTGCCTGAAAGTCGTAGGGCTCTGGTAGAGAAGGAGGTACAAGAAATGTTACACTTAGGAGTGATTGAGGAATCATGCAGTGAGTGGTGTAGTCCACTAATTATGGTCCCTAACCACGATGGGAAGGTAAGATTTTGTGTGGACCTCCGAAAGGTCAATGCGGTATCCAAGTTTGACGCATATCCGATGCCAAGGGTGGACGAATTAATTGACGTCCTTGGTAACGTGGAATATATATCCACGCTGGACTTGACAAAAGGATACTGGCAAATACCCTTAGAGGAAAAGTCCAAATGCAAAACAGCCTTTGCCACTCCCATGGGTTTATACCAGTTTGTGACAATGCCATTTGGCCTGCATGGAGCCCCAGCCACATTTCAGAGACTCATGGATAAAGTACTGAGGCCCCATAGAACTTATGCCGCAGCCTACCTAGATGACATTGTCATTTATAGTAAACACTGGCGGGCCCATCTAAATAGGCTGAAAGCGGTCCTCAAATTACTAAGAGAGGCAGGCCTCACAGCCAACCCTAAGAAATGTGCCCTGGGTAAGGCGGAAATCAAATACTTAGGGTATGCAGTGGGAGGTGGAAAAGTAAGGCCACTAGCCGACAAGCTAGTTGCCCTGAAAGAAGTTCCGACCCCCCAAACAAAAACGCAGGTACGCTCTGTGCTGGGTTTAGCAGGGTACTACAGGCAGTTCATCCCCAACTATTCCGAAGTGGCAGCCCCTTTAACGGACCTCACAAAAAAGTGTGCCCCTACACAAGTGGTGTGGTCAAGGTATTGTCAGAGAGCCTTTGAGGACATAAAAAGGTGTCTATCAGAGGGTCCCATCCTTAGAAGCCCAGACTTCAATAGCCCTTTTATAGTGCAAACAGATGCATCGGAGATAGGGCTAGGGGCAGTGTTATCACAACAGTTTGAGGGAGTTGAAAACCCTATCCTTTTCCTGAGTAGGAAATTGTTCCCGAGGGAAAAAAACTACTCAGTGATTGAGAAGGAGTGCCTCGCAGTAAAGTGGGCAATCGAGGCTTTGAGGCATTACCTGGCAGGAGTCCATTTTACTTTGGTGATGGACCATGCTCCTCTGAAGTGGTTAAATAGTGTGAACGATTCCAATGCTAGATTGACTAGGTGGTATATGGCCCTCCAACCCTTCTCATTTGAGATTCAGCACAGGCCGGGAAAAGAGAACGCAAATGCTGACTTCTTTTCTAGAGAAGGGATGGATGGTCGGGTTCAGCCGTGCGTAGCCCCAGTCACACACTAACAGGGGAGGAATGTTACAGGGTAAATAAAAGCCACCAGCTATATGCCTGGAAAACCTATGTCTCGTCTGCAGTGCAGCAGTGACTAGGTTAAATTAAGCTGGGAACCTCAGGACAATTAGTTGGGTCCCAGCTGCCTAATCAAGGTGTGTTAAAACCCCAGGCTGTAGACACATGAGGGTGGCTATTGAGGAGAGAGGAGTAAGCTGCTGAAGAGATTACTGATACAAGGTCTGTTACCAAAGTAGATGAATTGTGAACTGTCTGTCCCCTGCATAGAAAAGGGTAGCTGCCTTATTTTTAGACTGTCTGCTAAAGAGAAACTGTTTTGTTTGGTCTGCTGAAGAAAAACCCATTTTCTTTTGCTTGCTGATGAAAAGCCATTTTTTTCCTTTGTTTGCTGATGAAAAGCTATTTTTGTTTTTGTGTGCTGTATATCTTTTAAGGCTAAATAAATAAGCCTTGTCAAGAAACCCACGTGTGTAGTTGCATGTACCCTGCAACAATACCCACGTTCTGTATGACTGTATTTGATTATATGGTCATTTTTTTAAGAACCATCAAGCAGAGACTCTTGCCAGAGCCCATGGCGGAAGACCAGGTTGAGGAGACAGTCACCCTAATCCCAACGAGGTTCCTCTAAGGCGTGGGAAGTTCCTCCTCCAGTGGTCCTTGCTGCCACTGCTGTTGCTGCTCTTCCACCTGCTCCTGCCACAGAGTCTGCGGTTTCTGCTGCAGATTCTGCTGCTGCTCCAGCTGCCCAAGCCCAGCTCATCCATCTGCCTGTGCCCCAGATCAAGCTGCCCATGCCCCAGCCTGTGGGCCCCCTCAAGTCTGATGATACTGGCAGCATCAAATTAGTCCCTTCCCACATTAGGAGTCTCCATAGTACTGGCCAATCCACCTCCTCCGCCATCCTCTGTAGGATGCAATGCCACCTCAAGAGCAAGTGGCATAATTGAGGCATCTCAGGCCTCCCACCAGAGGGTCTATTGAATCTGGCAGTTCAGTACCCAAAAAGAGGAGGCAATGATTTGTGTATATAGTTTATTTCAGTATGTTGTAATTTTCATTGTTAGGTTTTTCTCCAATTATTTTTCACACACAGTGAATTAACTGTGTGTGATTAAAAATGTTGTTCACTACTTCTATCTCTTGGTAATTATTGTTATAATATGCAAACCCATTATTGTGCCCCATACTTAATACAGTCAAATATATTACAGATACCATATTAGGCCAGACAAACATAACCTACACATTCACTATAATCCCTAAAACATAGTATAGTTTATTATATGAACATGACACATTATCAGATTCAGTTACAGATGTAGCAAGACTTACTACCTCTGTTACCGTGATAATTTGTGAGGGCCGGAACGCAGCCGGTCCGGGGCTCGATCGCGGCCAATAAAGCAGTAAGCAGCCTGGAAGGATTAACTCAGCGAAGGTCTCTGATTCTGAATGGGACCACCCAACCTTAATCCTACCCAGCCAACCACGAGTCTATAAGAGCTGCGCAGAGGAGTCCCAGAGAGAAGCAGTCTCTCTGTGTATCTCCCTGAGCAGCTCTTAAAGACTCCGGTCTGTTCTTTAAAAACATATTTCTATACTGTATTGAAGTAGTGGACCCCATTAATTTTAATTCTGGGTACCGCCTGATTCCGGAGGTATATACCTTCATAGGGGGTGCCAATTGCGATCTAGCTCATTGATTGGCCAGTTGTGCAATCAGCTGGTATTTAAATGTCCAGGAAATCTAAATGCACTATCCCTGACAAAGTAAGCTATTTTTCCCAAACACGTTAAAAAAACGTTATGTGCCTCTGAAGGATTCGTAGTGCAGACCAAACCCAGAAGTGAGTGCTGTGCATATTAGACTTGCTTGAAGCAGCCCCGAGTCTGCCTCTAGACCTATTGGAATCAAGTACAGTACCTACCAAACGGATGACCACAGAGCCTCACACAGAGCACTGAAGAACTACATTCTATTCCAGATAAGCTGTTTTATACTGTATCTTTCAATTTATGATTATGATATCATGTGCACTTTTAAATGCTTTTACTGACCTGTATTAAAGAAGTTTTGCACCATGAGGAGTTTTCTTTCGCGCTTCTGTTCCAGATGCCACACAATTTGAAGAATAGAGGATTCTTTCCAAGGAGCAGCATTTGGTCTCCCTGTGGTGTAGCTTTTTTGCCACTTAAATCTTTTTATATACTCTAACTTTAGTTCCTGGCATTGACTTTACTGGACTTCACATTGTTCACAGACATTAGCTTAACTATACAGGGGGTAGCGCTGGTTTACTGTTTTTATTGTGTGATTCATTCTTTTTGATTGAGTGGTCATCTCCCGTTATTGAACTGCATTTGTTCGCTTTCATTTATTCTTTGTGCTTGTACTCTTTAGATTCATATCCTGTGTTTTCTTCTTCCGTTTGTCTATTGAACATTACAAGTTTTTTTGATTACATATATCTTTATATGACAGATATAATGAAAGGGTTAGGTCCTTTACTCAGTACAATCATTTGGTAGCATTTAAGACCTGTACTTTTTGCTTCTAGACTATTCCCTGAAATAACGCTATGATTATTATGGTCTGGATGTGAGTAACGGCAGGTTTGGGTGTGACCTAATTATCGTAACGTTATTTGCATGCACATTAATGGAGGTTTGTGGATATGCAATGTTAGTTTAATGGCTCATTAGCCATTTCCATATGAGTAATCCAGATGCCTGTTAAAATTTATTGATGCAATATTTTTCTGGTTAACGAGAGGGCATCATAACGCTAATCACCTTTGTGGATATGCATTAGGACTATCGCTACTTTAAATGACTTTAAACTTCACAGAAACACATTTAACAGACTTCGGAGGATCTAACCTTTTGCATTTCCTCCTCTACCTGTTTATTTAGCCACATTGGTTTAGGCTTGTTTCGTTTATATTTATTTCCCAAGGTTATACACTAATAAGTGTACTTATCTAACAATGTTTTAAAGACAGATAACACAAGGCCTCATAGTGTAGTATATTTATAAAAGCAATTTATAATTAAAGGGTGAGTATTGCACGTACATCAATTATAAAATCACACAGCATGACATGTTTGGGACATGTTACCCATCTGTAGACAGCCGATCACCCTCGCAATGCAGGACTTGCAGATCTTTTCCTCTTACAGCAGTGGCAGAGGCTCGCGTGGATCAGCTCGCCGCTGGAGATCACTCCTGGTCTCCGGCGATATCACTGCAGTCTCGGAGGAGCTCCTTCACTTCCAGACACGTGCACAGTGGCGTCTGACGTCATCAGATGGCGTCCGATAGTGTCTTAGTTGCGTCGCGCTAGATGGCGCCAAACGGCAGGAAGTCCCAAAATGACAACAAGTCCCAGACAGGCAGTGTGATATAGAAAATACCACAATGGGTATATAGAGAATAAGTAGGGAATGCGCCCACTCCTACGCGTTTCGTTATGGAAAACTTCTTCAGGGAATGATGGAGGAAGTTCCGGGGCACTTCTTAAACCCTCAGATCTCACCCGATTGGCCGCACTAGATTGACCCGACTCAGAACACCTCAGGGAAATAACCCATTCAGTGCTGGGTCTGAATCAAGACAGGCGGCCTCTCAGCTAGAGATAGGGGGTGACAACATAACATATAACATTAAAAAACAATTTTATTAGAATAAAACAGGGTAATCAGAATGTAAAATCTAAAAATAAAGAAAAAATAATTAGTAACATCCAAATTTAAAA
This sequence comes from Ascaphus truei, assembly GCF_040206685.1. NCBI lineage: Eukaryota > Metazoa > Chordata > Amphibia > Anura > Ascaphidae > Ascaphus > Ascaphus truei. The sequence continues at coordinate 408,233,400 of NC_134484.1, read as the reverse complement.
GACGTACAAAAAACACTCTTACCTAATGCTACATGATAAAATGATATGGTCAAATTTTGTGATACACAGACAATTAGAGAGAAATCATTACAAAATTTAAAAGTATTAAAATATGTATATACAAATGTCTAAAAAATCTAATATTCACTGGTGATAGAACATGATTAATTTCATAAAAATCAGAATAGGGACCAGACGTCAAGTGCCTCATTTAGACCCAGTGGTGACAGAGTTTGTAACTTATATATCCACAGGCTTTCCTGCTTGGATAATTTTTTATCTCTGTCTCCACCGCGTCTCCCTGAAGTTACAATTTGTATACCTAAATAACTTAATAATGAGGGATCACAGTTGTATTTGGATTTAAAATGTCTAGACACGCTATGTTGTTCGAATCCTATTCTGATGTTCCTGGCGTGTTCTAGAATCCTCACTCTCAGGAATCTTTTCGTCCGCCCAACATATTGATACCCACAGGGGCATTGTAGCAAGTACACTACATAGGTTGATATACATGATATGCAATCTTTTATAGTGAATTTTTCTTTGGTGCTGTTTGAGGTAAATGTTTTACGTTCTGTATTTAGCATTTTGCAGGCCTTACATCTTCCACAGCTAAAATTACCGTTAGGTTTGCTAGGCATCCAGGTGGTCTCTAAAGGTGTAATAATCGGACCCCCAATGTCGCTGGGTGCTAGATGGTGTTTAAGAGTCTTGGCCCTACGGTAAATAAAGCTTGGTTTTTGATGAAGAGAGGGACCTAGGATTGGATCATTACATAGAACTTTCCAGTTTTTATTGATTATCTTTTGGATGCTCTTACTCACTGAACTGAATTCCGTAATAAATGGTACATGAAGTTTATCATTTTTATCCTTATTTATTTGTTTCTTCTGAATCAGTAAAGAGTCTCTCTCCATCTTCTCTACTTTTTCCAAAGAATTGAACAACAGAGCCTTGTCGTATCCTCGTTCAATAAACCTCTCAAACAGAGAAGTTGATTGGGATTCGAAATCCATTTGGAGACTACAATTTCGCTTGATGCGCATGAACTGGCTTAATGGTATATTATCAATCCAAGTTCTTTTGTGATTGCTAGATGACAATAAAAAGCTATTGGTATCTACCTTTTTAAAAAACGTTTTGGTATTTATATTTTCACCCATCCTGGATACCAAACTAAGGTCCAGAAAATCTATCTGATTTGGGTTAGTTTCAGAAGTAAATTTTAAATTAAAATCATTTGTATTCAGATAGATCTTGAATAATTCCAGAGTATCCTCATCACCCTCCCAGATGCACAGGACATCAACGATATATCTCTGCCATATAATAACCCTATTTGCAAATGGGTTATTGTGCCATATAAAGTTATTCTCCCATATCCCCATGTATATGTTGGCATAACTGGGGGCAAAATGCGTCCCCATGGCCGTGCCACACAACTGTAGGTAGAACTGATTTAAAAATAGAAAATAGTTGTGTGACAGAATAAATTTAATGTACTAATTATTTTATTTTTATTTTTAGATTTTACATTCTGATTACCCTGTTTTATTCTAATAAAATTGTTTTTTAATGTTATATGTTATGTTGTCACCCCCTATCTCTAGCTGAGAGGGCCTGTCTTGATTCAGACCCAGCACTGAATGGGTTATTTCCCTGAGGTGTTCTGAGTCGGGTCAATCTAGTGCGGCCAATCGGGTGAGATCTGAGGGTTTAAGAAGCTCCCCGGAACTTCCTCCATCATTCCCTGAAGAAGTTTTCCATAACGAAACGTGTAGGAGTGGGCGCATTCCCTACTTATTCTCTATATACCCATTGTGGTATTTTCTATATCACACTGCCTGTCTGGGACTTGTTGTCATTTTGGGACTTCCTGACGGTTTGGCGCCATTTAGCGCGACGCAACTAAGACACTATCGGACGCCATCTGATGACGTCAGATGCCACTGTGCACGTGTCTGGAAGTGAAGGAGCTCCTCCGAGACTGCAGTGATATCGCCAGAGACCAGGAGTGATCTCCAGCGGCGAGCTGATCCACGCGAGCCTCTGCCACTGCTGTAAGACGAAAAGATCTGCAAGTCCTGCATTGCGAGGGTGATCGGCTGTCTACAGATGGGTAACATGTCCCAAACATGTCATGCTGTGTGATTTTATAATTGATGTACGTGCAATACTCACCCTTTAATTATAAATTGCTTTTATAAATATACTACACTATGAGGTTTTTGTTTTTGCGCTGTTCTCTTTCTTTTTTCTGTATTAGCCTGGAGCGCTGAGCCCTCTATTTGAACAGCTGCATCAAACCTCATCCTTACAAGGTTGTATTCACATTTATTTTGTTTTTGAATCACTTCACTTTTATTTTATCCATATATGAGCGCAGTTTTTTGTTATTTCACAGATAACACAAGGGAAGGGAAGGGAGAGGAAAGTGATGACATTCTTATGCATCAGCCTATGATAGTTGGGTGCACGTAGGGGTAAGAAGTAATATACCACAAACAAAGGAAAAAGGATCCCTACTTAGCATCACGCAGAACTAAAGCAACAAAGGGAGTCCCGCTCTGCTGAGAGTAAATGTGGAGGAGGGGGGAGGGGAAGGTGCTCCTCTGGGTAGAGGGGTATATGTAGAACTATAGCAAGACAAGTAAAACCAGTTATTGGCACAGAAATCGCCTAAATGAATGTATTATGACATAATTAAAAACTAATTTATATATATAAATCCTCTAAAATAATGGTGGTATAAAAACAACGCCGCAGAGTTGGATTCCTAATTCCCCCTTGTAGGTCTTGGAATCTATATAATAATGAAGGAGTCAGGTACACTATAATGCTCAATCTCCTTAGGTATAGTAACCACTAATTGCTAATCTAATATCCCGTCTGTAAGAAAAGGGATAAGAGTGTATAAACACCTAAAAAGCCTATGGGTTAATAGACTCAGTATATTAATTCCAAATTAGATCAATCTAGACATCTTGGCAAATAAATACTGCATACAAATGCTTGTATAAAATGTAACCAGCTAAGTCATAAAGTTAGTCTGAGTACTCTATATATGCTCAGTGGTGTCATATGGAAGAAACTTTAAATATTCAAGAATTAAATCAGAATGGATAAATTACTATACTGTAAGTCCCAATCCTATAGACATAAATCAAAGCGAAGTCCCTATAATACTGGATAATCTTAGTAGCCACACATCTTGCTTGGTAAGGTGTTGTCTTCCAGATAAGGGGAGCACTGGTGAGTCTTGTGATGGAATATATGTGAAAAGATAGAAATACAAAGAATGGTGTAGCCAATAGATCAACAACCCTATCTAAGATGAATGTGTTGGTCTCACTCACAGATTGGACTATATAGTTACGGAGTATCAGAGATTCTTCTCTTTCTGACAAGAGCCCTTTAATGGATCTTCACACGTGGATCCTTGGACAGACCCTCTGAAATAAGTATCAGCGTATCCCCCTCAGTAGGTGGTCACCCAAGCATTGAAAAAGGAGATAGCTCGCAATAGTGTGATATTGTAAAGAAAAGATTATATTGCACAATAAAGATATAAATGTATCACTCACATTTGATAAGAGCATACATTTCATGGGAGAGGACAAACAGTGGTGTATTGCCGAGGTCTGGCTGAACCGATCGCCTTCTCCTTCGCATCTGCATACGTCACTTCCTCTGACGTCTCACTTCAGGGTGGAAGTGGCCTCTGTGGTTACTACGGTCTGATCGACTGCCAGCACTTGCTATTGCCACAATCTACAGTCCTCCCAAGAACCGCTGATTCGATGCTAGGCATCGTTGCTAAGGTAATACAAGTTGTTGATCCTCAACTAGTAGTGCTCATGAGGTTATTCCTGGTCAGTGACCCAGAGCGAACCTGCATAACCTTGTAGGGCTCAATCATTAAATGCCACTGTTATATTCAATGACCCCTACTTAGCAGCACACAGAACTGCAAATGTGAATGGAAAATGGGAGAACAATACAATTTACCTTTCACTTGAACACTAATAAAATAACCGTCCAATGATAGGTCAAAGCCACTATGACCTATCATTGGACGTTTATTTTATTAGTTCACATTTTACATTCACATTTGTAGTTCTGAGTGCTGCTAAATATTTTAAAGACTGCTCATTTATCTTCCCTCTTTTCCTGCAAAAATGTAATCCCAATTTATTCCTTGTAGATTATTCCTCAATTTATTAAAATCTAAAGTCTAATTAAAATGTATAAAGTCTTTGTTATACCTGAATAATATGTTTTTGATCATTAATTTAAAATGAGAATCTGTATTATGATTACTGTTTACCAAATGTTCCCTGACTTGAATATTTGTTATTACTTCTACACTGTTTGATATTACCAAATAGAGTAATGTCCCTCTCCTGGTTGGTTTCTCAATGATTTGGGTCAAGGAATTGCCCTTTAGCACCCCCAAAAACCTGTTTCCTTTAGTTGTAATGCTAATATCATTGCCCCAGCCTATTCCTGGATAAATGAAAATCCCCCATCATGACAACATGACCTAGTTTTGATGCCTTCTCCATTTGCAAAAGTATTTTGGCTTCCTCAATCTCAGAGATATTAGATCATTTATAGCATATTCCTACTAACATTTTCGTTGTATTTTTACCTCCACTGCTAATTTCTATCCACAAGGTTTTTTATCAATCCCCTCATAAACATCTTCCCTTATAGTAGGTTTTAAATATAGGACTGAGTGCGCTACTGGAGAAGCACCTAGTTCCATCTGCACAATAACATCTGTCCTTGCCTGGACTGTGCTGCTTCCTGCTGCAATCCTCTTGGAGTCTCTGCTTCTCTGTCCCCCACTTTTCATTCATCTCACTCCACTGAGACTGCTGTTCTCCACATCCACAACTTTCTCACCTCACCACAATAACCATGGTTCTATTGTTGTGCTTCTGGATCTCTCAGCTGCTTTAATACAGTCTGATCACTCTCATCTTCTAGACACCCTTTTTTTCTCTTGGTATATCTAGTTCAGCTCTGTCTTGGTTTTATTCATATCTTTCTGACCGTTCTTCTTCGGTATCTTGGCTCAACACTCATTCTCTCTTTGCTTCTTCTACTATTGGTGTTCCCAAGCATTTGGTCCTCGGTCCCCTCCTTTTTCCCCTTTATACTTCTTCTTTTGGTGATCTTATTTCTTCTTTCGGTTTTCACTATCATCTTTTTGTTGGTGATTCTCAGATTTTTTTTCTCTTTTCCGTTTTTTTCTGACACTCTTCATGCCTGCTTATCTTCTTGTCTTTCTGCTCATTGGTCATGGTTTCTGTAGGAAATGGGTGCAGAGGTACGCAGTGGAGACCGTTTTTAAGGTGAAACTAAAATAAGGCTTCATTGCGCCTGTTCTTTTAACGTGGCAAAACATTCAAATTAACAAAATAAAGCCCTACTCCGCTTTGGAGAATATCTACACCTTTACTCAAGCCCTCTCTAACTGGGTGGGTAGCTAAGCTAATTACCACTCCAAACATATATATATATAGATATACAATAGTCCAACAAGAAAGTCTCTTATCTGTTCTTGTAGCTGTAGAGGGAACGCCTCTTTGCTCTCCTTGGTCCACACCCTTGTGTGCTATGGAAATATCCATGTCTGGTCCCCATGTCTTGCTGTCAGCATACAATCCTTCTGTGTGCATCAAGCCTTCTTTTCCTCTGGTCAGTCCAGTTGTGGGCTGAGGAAAATCTTCTTCTTGTTTCTTAGCTCAGGCTTTTTCTAACAGTCCTAATCAGCCAGGAGGAGCCTGGTTGATTGCCTGTGCAATTAACCAGCACACTGCTGGATTTAGAGACAGTTTTTCTCAACAGTGATAAGTCCCTATTACAGTTGCATTCTCGTTTCCTTTCTATAAATCCTTCCAAGACCGAGATTCTTTTCTTTCCTTCTTTGTGCTTGCTTCCATCTATGCCCTCTTCTATTTCCTTCCCTTCTCAAATTCTGCATGCAAACTTGGTGTTACTTTTTATTCTTTTCTTACCTTTCTTTTCATATTTCCCTGTTGGCCCATTCTTGCAGTTTCCAACTCCTGAATTTGCATCGGATTTGCTCTTTTCTTTCTTTTAAATCCACAAAACTTCTTGCTCACACTTTAATTCTTTCTCGTCTTGACTATTGAAATTCTTAAAATCTCTTCTTCTTGGTCTTCCTGTCTACTCACTCCTTTCTCTACAAACATGATTGAATTCTGCTGTGCGTTTTATCTTTAATCTTCCCCACTTTGCCCATTCTTCTTCCTTACTCCATCAACTTCACTGGCTTCCCCTCTGGCTTCTTTGTATTACCTTCAAATCTATTCACAGTCTCTCTCCTTCTTATTTGTCACTTCCTCTCTACTCCCTCTCGTACTCCCTGCTCAGCTTCTCTTGGCTTCTCCCCATCCCCCTTGTGCTTCTTCTCATTTCCGTTCTTTTCTTCTTCTTTTTGATCCTCTTAATTGGAATGCTTTGCCCCTTTCCATATTCCGTCAGAAGCTTCTACTTTCCAAACTCCCACTTCCCCCCCACTTGGCCTCCGTGACTCAAAGCTATTTCACTATCTTTTCTGTCTAGTCCATTACCTCTTGCTTGTCCATATACACTACATACATTATAATTGGCTTGAATGGGATTTAATACCTGTTCGGGTGCGTTGACCCATAATGGAACTTGAGGAATGACCCCAACAGAGAGCAAAAAATGAATTAGTGTTAGGTAGATATTTTTACATACAGTTAGATTAGTGAACACCTATTTTTTTTGTTTAACAGTTTTTTTTCTTTGTAATAATGCCATTTATTGGAGCTCCTCTTTATTATTTAATTATAGATATTTTGTTTACACACTGTACATCAATAGTTTTTACTATTTAATTCGCAAAAGATGAAATGCATACACTATAACTGAATGTACAGTACATTGACGATTGTGATGTTTCCGTAGAAAACAAATCAATCGCTTTCTGTTACCAAATAACGTACCTGCCTATTTGCACAGTTCAGGTAATAACGAGCCACATGTGTAAAATCACTGTTCCCAATGTAGCAAAACGTTTAACTGCTAAGGAACATATTTGTGTGATGGAAGAAAAACAAATGTAAAACTCACCTGAAGGTTATCTCCTGCAGTGGTGTTTAGATGAAGTGATTCAGACTGGGCGTTTATTTCCAACTTTGGAATAAGAAAGTATTTTCTATTAAAGGAAATGGTGTTAAACACCAGATAAGGGTTGCAAAGAAAGTTCAAATAATTTCACTTCCCAGCATCAGCCTATATGGTGTGTGAGATATAAAATGTTTACCACCAGCTGCTAAAAACATGGATTTTTGGATTTTGGATGCAATCACTGCTTTTTAATAAACAGAAGTGCAAAGAAATGATTTAGCCTGAAAAGATTACACTGGCAAGAAAAAGCAAATCTCAGCACATAGATTTAGTCAAGACTAATGGAAAATGTCTGTGACATGATGAACATTGAAGGAAGTCACAAGGGGTAAAAACTTTCATCTATCTGCTAAAATAATACTGTTTTTCAGATTAAGCTTCAAGTCCACATGGGCCTGTGGGATACCAACTTTCAAAGTATTGTAACAAAAGTGCATGATGAATACAATGTCATTTTTTTAATCCTACCTTGGACTCTTTTTCTTCACTTTTCATTACCCACAGACTGCCATGGACAGCCTGCACATGAGTGCCAAATCTCATCAAAAACCAACGTTGCATTTCAAAAGTCAGGATCCCATTACATTAATATGCTAGAAAACAATATAACTGTTTAGTTTGGCTTTGCAAGTTAAAGTGTATAACTAGTACTGCATCCACTCTTTAGTATCCGTTCTCATTAGACTGTTTTATAAAGAAAGAGCAGCTCCCGCTAAAAATAAGGGACTTAATTAGAGAGACAAAAGTATTTCTTGAAAATAGGTGCACGCAACCTCTTAGTAAACAAGGAAACATTGAGTTTCCTTGTTTACTAAGAGGTTGAGTGCACCTATTTTCAAGAAATATGTTTGTCTCTCTAATTCCGTTCTCATTAGGTCTATTTCTAAAAGAAGAACTTTTAGAATGCGCTAATATATTAAGGCACTTTGCTCTGTTTACATTAACTTGAGAATGTGGGGTTAACAAGGCATTAGTTAACACATAATTGATAATTGGATATATTGTAACAATGTTTTAATTTTTTTGCATTAAAAAAAAGGCACAAGAATCGGTGGAGTGTATTGGGAATAATAAGAAAAAATCCACAAAATGCGAATCGCTCTTTTTTGAGATTGATCCATGGAACTAAGGAGTCTGCCGATCCGCTGTGGATCCAAATCCGCCAACAAAAATGTGCCCGTCTCTACATACTGTACAACCACCAAATTTTGATCCACACAAGAACTTTTATTAAGTCCTTGATACTGTATGTAGTAGGTCCTTGCATGGACTGCAACATTGGTGTGCATTTTTTAATACAGATTTGGTATGAAATTCTATGCATGGCTGTGTTATTTTCTTTTTTGGTGCATTTATTAGTGTCAGGTCAGTCATTTTTAACAGATCATCTTTTGGATTGTTATTATAGAGATTTTTTAATATTGGTAGGGTTTTGCTGTTCTTATCAATGAAAAACAGAGTGGTGCAGTGGTGCAATAGCGTGTTAGCCCCGCCCTTTTCTCACGCACGGCTAATCCATTTAGAACTGCGCCTGCACCTACTGGCACATTGTGTGTGTCCTGCAGCAACGCGGCAGAAGGAGCAATAATGTCTGCTACTGTACATCTGGAGAAAGCAGAAAATTAAAATGCACCTTGACTCTAATACCCATGGTATGGGTTTTCTTATGAATACTTTTGTTCAAAAAGGCAGTTTGTGTTTTTACATGCAATACCATTCTGTTATCATGTAAAACAACAGAAGACCAGTAATCAACAGGCTTTCTTACCACAACCTAGCTGATAGATAGGTAATGGATTTTTTTCTGCTTACTGTCTTACAATGTTATAAAAGATTTTTTAAGAGAAAGAATGAGACCAGAGGCATACTTGATTAAGCCACCTGTGCTGAAGCAGGGATATTCTGAAAGCCTGATCTGTTGGGGGGGTCTTGAGGACTGGAGTTGAGAACCCCTGTATGAAACTAAGGAGCAAACAAAGTGTTCAACTGCGGCTCACCGGAACCCAGTGTGACGTCATCGCGCATAGAGAAACGTCAGAAGCTATATTTTTAGAGGGGATTTGGACTTCCAGTCGAATACTTGAGTAATACATGCGGTAAGAGAGGTAAACTGGAAGCATTAAAGCGGCAATCTCAAATCTCTTTTCGCTGTGTATTTATTTGTTTGTGAGTGCATTTGCATACGCTTACGTACTTTTAATGTAGCAAAATATGTATTTCATGAAGGCATTCGCTTCCTTCTCCTGTGTTTTTACCAATGTTAATGAGAAGGTTGAGCTGTGCTGTCTGACATAAAAAGTTAAATCTAGCTGCAATATGGCTGACAGCAACTTTTAACTCTTGCTCAAGGATCAGTTAATAATAATAATAATAGCAGCATGTTCTTGTATAGCGCTGCTAGTTTTACGCAGCACTTTACAGAGACATTTTGCAGACACAGGTCCCTGCCCCGTGGAGCTCACAATATATATTTTTTGTGCCTAGGGCACAGGTAGATAAAGTGACTTGCCCAAGGTCACAAGGAGAAGACACTAAGTGCCAGTCAGTGTCTTTACTCACTGAGCCACTCCATCTCCAATTTGATTCTAGTATTTGGACAATATTGCTGGGCAACAAATAACGTATATTCTCTTCCAACTTGTATCCATAATGCAGAAGCATTTTTAGCCCAGGGCACATAAAATTGGGTAACTGTGCATTAATATTGCGTTGCATAAAATAAAAAAAAAACGTGCTTTAATACCGCAAAAATATGTATATGTACAGATGCAACTGTTCCTTCTGGCGCAGATTCTGAGGAAATCTTTGAGCATGTCGAAGAAAATTTGCAGCATAGTCCTTGGACGCTTTAATGGCCCATCGGATTAACAAAGCGGGGATTCCTGCGTTTGAATGGGACTCGCGCTGTGTGAATCCTACCGGGCTGTACCTGTCTGTAAGAGACGCGCACTGAGTGACACTATCAGTCACTCACCCAGCGCACCTCTAACAGGCAATCGTGGGGCTTTTATTTTAATCATACAGTAATGTAGCAGCGGGTCTCCGGAGCCTAATCACATTAATTTCAGGGCCAGGAACCCCCTGCTTCCCAAGTTACAGGCCCCGTTATGGGGTGCCGGTATCCCCCCCCTTTAACCCAGGAAAATTTAAATATGGCTGGGGTACCGGCACCCCATACCATGGGGCCTGTAACTTGGGAAGCAGGGGGTTCACCGGATCAAGCAGCGTGACAGCAGGTATTATCATTGGCAGAGGGGTCAGTGGGTGACTTAGCGTCAGCCTGGCTGTTCTCTGGATGGTCGGCGACTCTTAGCGTCACCTCACCTTACCCCTCCCCCCAGCCTGCTCCATTGGGTCCGCTTAATACGCTTGTTTAGAGTGATAGTTATATGCTGCAGATGTGTGCCATTATGTTCTAAGAATAAGACATTCTACGCTTTGGCCCTTGAGTACTGGCAGCAGAATTCTTCTGTGTTCCCTCTGTTTGGGACCAGACCTCTTCAAGCACCTCATCAGCCAACCGGATGGGATCGCCCCGGAAGGTACCACAGGCAGATCTGCGTCGTCGAATCCTTTGCAGGCCCGAGGGCAGGAGCGCTTGGCAGGTAACATCCATTAAAGTGCACCAACTATAATATCATTCATACAAGTGGCTGCGCAGTCACACACACATACACTTACGGTGTGGGAACACGGTGAAGGGGCGCATCCTGTGAGACGCGTTAGTTATTGTGTCTCCTTGAAGAGTAACATTGAGTGGAATGACATGCATGGTTATGGTTACCGATAGTAAAGCTACTGTTTCTTTTATATGTTGTGTGAGTAGTATTGTATTATTGTCCTGTGAGGAACAACTCCCGCTCTGCTGGGAGCCATCACAGGTGGAGGCACTGCACTTGGTAAGAGGTTATCTATATATATTTTGCCCCAGGCTCTCCGTGGAAGAGGCTCAGGCCCTGCGAGCCAAGAGGTTAGACAGCATTGGTAGTAACTGTGTTCAGAAGGAAACAGGGCTACATACCTTTAGCATAAAACAAATGCTGTCTCATTTTTTGCATACAAAAATGTTAGTGAAATGATGTAAAGGAATATTAATAGCATATTGTAATTCGTACTACATATAGGAAATACTGTATATCTCAGTACATGTTAATGCTTGTGGGCATTAAGCAGTTCAAAGTTCTGCATGATAATACCCCAAAATGCGTTATTACGACTATTTCTTACCAGATCCCATATTTTTTACAGATCCTATTAAAATTATTGTTCACATTATTGTTCACTTTTTGTATCCAGAGTGCACGTTTTTGTACATAGCCACTGATTGTCATATGTTTTTAGAATATTCTGTGCTTTGCTTTATGCTTATGCTTTAAGAATGTTTAATTTTTCAAGTATGTTACAGAGATAAGAGAAGAGAACAATACATAATTAATTTCGTAACAATGCAATATCACTTCTTTTCTTCCAGAAACACTCGCAGCTCTTCATGCTAAAAAAGGGCTTTGCAAGGTTAGCCACTTTGATGCATAATAATAAAGATGTTAGTCATATCTGGCACCCATCTCCAATAATGCGTGACAGGCAATAATGTTTAACTGTGGGATAGTTTGTAACAGTTTTGCTGCATCTTCATCAATTACAGTTTGGTCCAGACAACCCCTGTTTGCAGGATTCTATGATCTGCACACTTCCTTTGTTCTAGGGAAAAGAAATGACACATAGCAACAGCTGGTGAGAACACATCTCCTGAAGAATGGCTGTGCCAGAGATAAAAGCTGTGCTTATTAGTGACTTCCTGCTATGGGACCCAGCTCCAGATTTTTCCAGAAGTTTGATGAACTGATGGCCTTATCCTAAGAGTATAACGGAATGTCAGGGTTTAAGATTTAACTTAGCTAATAAATAAGACCATATCTATGTGAGATGCTTATACTGTACAGTAAGTCTTGTAACAGGTTGATAAAATGTATGGACTCCTGATTACTTACGATTGACACGATTTCCAGTAGTGTGAAACAAAAGTGAATGTAGAAACCCAGCAGACAGCTCACATATTAATGCAGTAGCTAAAGCAACACCCTGTGCCTCTAGTATTGTCCTTTGAACTGTGAGATATCTATGCCAGATTGGTACATAACAGAGAGTATCCAACGGCAATGGTGTTAAGTTTTGCTGGTCTAAAGGCTTTTCTGGAAGTTATCATCAACTTGGCAATATCTTGTCCAAGAGTTCTAAGTTCTAAGAGTTCTCTCTAGGTAGAGGAATAGACACTGGCAAACTAAAAGGGAATAGTCATTGATGTTCCTATCAAAGACATACTCTACTCACCCCTCCCCACCTTTTTAAATTGAGAGGTTATAGCATTTTGCTGAATGGACAGGACTCACTGTGGTTGTTTCCCCTCATACAGAGGTAAAAGGAAAGGTTCACAGTTTAGTGTTAGGACCTGCAAATTTGGTTATACCTTGACGTTGGTATGCAGGCTTATGACACTTTGGCCAAAGGGTTTAACTAAATATCCAAGAAAATATTATTATTTAGGTATTCCACTTTATACTTATTACCATATATGTTTTGTCAATTGGATGTAGCATTGGGCACCCATGTCTTTTGTTGTATTATTGGACATGACAGGTGGGCCATATCTCCCTTTAGACCACATCCTCTACAGCAGGCCTGCACAACATACGGCCCACCTGGGCGCATGCGGCCCGCCCTGCCTCTCTGTGTGGCCCGCGATGAGATTAAAAAAAAAAAAAAAAACTTAAAAAAAAAAAAAATGGCGGCGATTTCCCGCGGTCCCGGGGGTGATGTGAGGTGCATTGAGGTGAGGTGCATTGAGGTGAGGTGCAGGGGTGTGAGGTGCAGGGGAAGTGAGGTACAGGGGAGGTGAGGTGCAGGAATGGTGATGTGAGGTGCAGGGGGTGAGGTGCAGGGGTGATTAGAGGTGCAGGGGGGTTGATTGGAGGTGGGGGGGGGGTGATTGGAGGTGCAGGATGGGTGATTGGAGGTGCAGGGGGTGATTTCTAGGTGCAGGGAGGGGGTGATTGGAGGTGTAGGGGGGGTGACTGGAGGTGCAGGGAGGGGGTGATTGGAGGTGCAGGGGGGGTAATTGGAGGTGCAGAGGGGGGGGGTGATTGGAGGTGCAGGAGGGGTGATTGGAGGTGCAGGGGGGGGTGAGTGGAGGTGCAGGGGGGGTGATTGGAGTTGCAGGGGGGTCATTAGAGGTGCAGGGGGTGTCATTGGAGGTGCAGGGGGGGTCATTGGAGGTGCAGGGGGTCATTGGAGGTGCAGGGGGGGTCATTGGAGGTGCAGGGGGTCATTGGAGGTGCAGGGGGGTCATTGGAGGTGCAGGGGAGGGTGGCTGGAAGTGCAGGGGGGTGGTTGGAGGTGCAGGCGGGATGATTGGAGGTGCAGGGGGGGAGAGTGATGTGAGGTGCAGGGGGGGAGTGGTGTGAGGTGCAGGGGGGGAGAGTGGTGTGAGGTGCAGGGGGGGGGAGTTGTGTGAGGTGCAGGGGGGAGAGTGATGTGAGGTGCAGGGAGGGAGAGTGATGTGAGGTGCAGGGGGGGAGAGGGATCTGAGGTGCAGGGGGGGAGAGGGGTGTGAGGTGCAGGGGGGGAGAGGGATGTGAGGTGCAGGGGGGGAGAATGATGTGAGGTGCAGGGGGAGAGTGATGTGAGGTGCAGGGAGGGAGAGTGATGTGAGGTGTAGGGTGGGTGGGATGTGTGTGGTGTGCAGGGGGGTATTGTGTGTTTGTGGAGAGGGAGTATTATGTGTGTGGGTTAGGGAGATAGATGGGGAGTATCACAAAGGTTGATAGTGAGGGGTTCTGGGGGAGATATGAGGATGAGGATGAGGATGAGGATGATGGCTTTACCCGTGCGGCCCAAATTTTTTTTCCTTGGAGCATTTCGGCTCTTCTCGCTTTACGAGTTGTGCAGGCCTGCTCTACAGCATAGATAGGGAGATCCAGGTAAGATCTGCTCAGCATCCTCTGGGTTAAGCACCATTGAAATAGGATTTTGTATATATTTTCCTTTGTTGTTGTCCATTGCTTGACACCGGTGCTATATTATTTGAATTTTTAGCACTTCTGTGAATAACACCTCTCTAAGTCAGAATATTATGAGGTGTAATGTACTTGTAATGTAAGGTACTTGATTGTCTTAGTCCCTTACTGTACCTCAGCACCTCTCCCTCCTGTACCTGTCCGGGCAGGGTCTGTACCTTTAATTGCTAATTGCTGTCTTCTCCCCTCCAGAGCATTTGGACATTTTTAATGAAATGAAGTCATAGTTTTAGTCTGATTTCATCATTGGTGGTTATTGATTTTGAATCTTTCCCTTAGCTGTATATATGATTGTAAGGGTATATATTTACTCTTTGCCCTTTATTCTCTCTTATTTGAGATCTTTGGGATGGTGCCTGTCCACCCAAGGTCCTCGCTGGTGTCTTGGCCCCACTATTCTGTTATGGGGTAATTTTGTCTGTGAGTTTGCAGGCTGTGAGTTTGCAGCTTGTGAACAATTTGAATTTTGAGTACCAATGAGTACCACTGAGGAGAGGGGGGGGGGGGTTCTTTTAGTGGGCACAAGGTTCCACTCAAGAGGGGTAGGTGGGTTCCTCTTCCCTTCGGTTGGATCCCCTGTCACCCTCTCGACCTCCAATCACCTATAACAGCTGCCGAGAGCCCCTCGTCAGGCAGAGCTGTGCTCGCGGTCTCTTTCCTACTCTCAACCGGCCCCATTGGTTATCATGGCGGTCTCGGGAGGAATGACAGCCTCTCCTCTACCAATTGCACCTTCGGCGGGTGTCCCACGCAGTCACCGGTCCCCAGCAAGGGCCTCGTGGGCGCTCCTCCTCTGTCTCGGCCAGCGTCCGCCCTTCTATACCGCCATGTGACTTACCCCTGATGGCAGATCTACCCCCCACTCCAGCTGCTCGTTCTGCTCACACACCAACTGCTCCGTATACCCCCGCCACTGCACGTCGGTGCCACCACCACAGCTCCGGACAACCTCTAGTTGCATGCTGGTAAACTTTTGTTCCCGCTTTCCAGACAGCCCTCACTCCTTAGCCATCTTGATTCAAGGATTCGAGTCGATGGGGGAATGGGTCTCCGGGGGATTGGGCTTTCTAGTAGCCTGACTACACCACCGCTGCAGCACTGGGGGAGCAGGAAGAATCTGCACAGGTGTGTGTAGGGTTTTTTTATTTGTTTTTATTGTTTCGTTAGTCTATTTTTAGGATTTTGTTCTACATCAACCGTGCGGGTTCCGCGGCCATATTAAACTGCTTGTGGTGCTGAATCAGTGGAGACTTCCTACTCCAGGAACATGGTTGCTCCCTTACCTCGAGCGACTCCCACTGGGTCCACAAGAGGTTTTCGGAAGGGTTGCCTCTCTCTCCAATACGTTTATAGGGACTTATTGTAGCTTTTTTCTCACTTTAAGGGTATAAATGCTGCCTTTGCCTGCGGAGCTGATCTTACAAGCCTTCAATTTTGTATTTTAAGGAACCTTTTCACTAAAGTTTACAATGTTCTGGAATTCGCCAATAAATAGTATTAAGCACAATATTTTCACCAGACTTCAGGTAAATGGGGTGATTTTCCCTATAATGTCACAAAAATGGTATTATATGAGTTTGCAAAAATTGCAGTACAGTATGTAAAGGGTCATGTGACCTACTTCCATTTGCTCTGTGTTTGAGAGAAAATCAGAGGGGAAGATTCACAGAGATAAATTAAATATGGGCTACTAACTAGAGATGGGCACATTTTTTTTTTGTACTCAAAGTTTATTGCTTTTTAAACAGTTATTACAAGTAGGCATACATATACAGCATTATTGCACGGAGGAGACATACAAATAAAGAAAAGGAGAGTGAGGGGATGCAGGGAGGAAGGGAAAGGGGGAATTGGGAGGAGGGGGAGGGAGTCACCTTGTTCTATCTCTAATTGCCTTAATAAGCCCCTTCGCTGAGACCAATTACTGTATGTCCAGTGATAATAACCTGGGGACAGGTATGGATGGCCCCGAATGACTTCAAATAAGTAAGGTTTGACAGTTCAAGCCCGGGATGGCAATATGTGAAATCCAAGGTTCCCAAACGTTCTGAAATGGGGCCAGAGAGTAATGGTCATTAATCAGGCAGGTCAACTTTTCCATTTGACATAAATACCAAACCTTATTTCTAATTCTGGAGAGTGTTGGAAGTGTGTTTTGCTTCCAGAGAGCTGCAATGTCAATTTTTGTGGCAATAGCTAAATTCGCAATCAGTTTATTTTCTGCTCTGGAGTAAACAATGAAAAGAAAAAATTGGGGGCAGCAACGAGACCGACAGCTTCAAAAATCAAATGGCACCCAGGTAAGTGGAAAATTGCAAAACAGCTTTATTAGGACATACAAAAGACGACAATCTTCATGCGTAAGTTGCGCTTTCTCATGCCTTCTCACTCCTTGAGAAAGCGCCACTTACAGTAGGAGTGAAATGCGTGAGAGGTTTTTCATGGAGATTGCCATGTACGTGGGTGCCATCCGATTTGTGAAGCTGTTGGTCACGTTGCTGCTCCAGATTTTTTGTAACTTTGTAAAATAAGGCCTGGTTGGCAAACCTCAGTGACATTTTTGCACATCTCCAGCACTATCTCAGTGTTTTAAACATATTAGTTGCTGTACTGTTTTAAAGCTTTTCAAGGTACCTGTACAGTATGTTGTGTCATTTTTTTAATATAGATTTCTAATTCATAAAAGTTATGTTTATAGAGGAGTTGCTCTTAATGTCTGGTTTTTAAATCCTCTCCATCAACCTTTTTTCAAACTAATTATTAAATGTTCTACATCATAGCAATATGATCCCAGATATTATTTTGGTTTGGATATATTTTATCAAAAACTGTTTTGCTATTGTATTAAATACAATCTTTTTTTTTTTTTTTTTAAATCGGTTAAAAAAAACAAACCAGTTTTACACATGACTGCTTGCTTTGCCCTACTTTTATTGCCTTGTAGTTTTTTCTTTGCTCTTTAAACAGGAATGATCATTAAAACATCTAGACATCTAGATGGTAACAGTCCGTCATTTATGGAATAATACATAAAACATAGCCTGTGTGGTCTTCCTGGTTCATTTTGTATTTGACCTTCTTGCTATAATGAGGATATTAAGAGAGTCTTACAAGGCAAATTGTTATTCAAGTGCTCTTCTGGGTGCTGACAAATTCAACAGTGGACTAAAATATTAAACAAGTTGAAAAAATGTGAATTAGATATTTTCTCATATTGTATTGCAAAGAGTGCTGGTTAAACAGAGAATTTATCAGCCATATCTTGCCTACATTTATTTTGCCCTTTGCATTTGTATAGTGTCACTTCAAAAAATGTATCTGCTTCTGATAAATTGCACTGTAGCTGGTTCATTCTGTATTGGAAAATATAATCTCAGACTGCTGTTAAGTTGAAATGTGCCTGCATTGTATTCATTTTATTGTTTCTTGTATTTATACTGCAGATGCTTTTCTATATCATATTGTTTTTACAGTTCATTAAAGAAGCAGTTCCGCATAGGTGTTTTGTATTTGTTCTTTGAAGCATTAGTAGGAAGCAGGGGGTCTTTTGTACTCAACATCATTAATTGGAGCTCTGGGGCCTCCCAGCTTCCTGAGATACATACCTCCGATGGTGCTCCAGGTTCCTTCTCCTCCAAGGTTAAAAAATAGGGAGGTTTAAAGCTCCCGTATAACACAAACAATACTGTCCAGGGTGATGCAGGAGCTTTAAACCTGCATGAGATATTGGCATGGATCTCTGGAAGCAGTGGGTCCCCAGAACTGAAATTAACATGGTTCCGCTCCAGAGACTCCTGATTCCCAGGACATAGAGGTACTTGCAAATGATTGGTAACTCTCAATGTATTATTTCCTGGTAAAACATTTGATAAATAATAAATAACAAAACAATAATATCATAAAATAACAATAATAAAATAATATTAGTAATAGTCAGCATGGATTTATGAAGGATAGATTGTGCCAAACTAACCTTATTAGTTTCTTTGAGGAGATACTGCTGCGGCAGCTTTTATTTTAAAACTTCGAGGGTGTAGCGGTTGCATTTTCTAAATTCCACGCGCTTCACCGCATTCATGCCGCATTCATGCCGCATTCATGCCGCCCAGCACCCGGCTGATCCGCGGTTGATCTGTTTAATTATATTGGTTCGGCTTTAATTGGGGGAAATTCTTCGCGTATCCACCAGGTGGCAGATATTCATTAATTGTAATGAATTCTAATGTGCTACTTAAGTAGTATTTAGATCAGGGTAATGCAGTTGATGTTGATGTCTACTTAGATTTTGCAAAGGCTTTTGATACAGTGCCACACAAGAGGTTAGAGTACGAAATAAAGCAATTTGGACTCTGTAAATATATTTGCACCTGGAATGAAAACTGGTTGAAGGATAGACAACAAAGAGTTGTAGTAAATGGAACTTTTTCAGGTTGGGCTAAAGTTGTGAGCGGAGAACCTCAAGGATCGGTACTGGGACCCCTGCTTTTTAACTTGTTTATTAATGACCTTGAGGTTGGCATAAAGATCAAAGTATACATCTTTACTGATGACACAAAATTGTGTAAAGTAGTAGAATTAGAGCAGGATGTAATTTCTCTCCAGTAGCACTTGGGGAGACTGGAAACTTGGACAGGTAAATGGCAGATGGGGTTTAATACAGATTAATGTAAGGTTATGCATTTGGGAAACAAGAATAAACAGGCAACTTACAAATTAAATGGGGATATGTTAGGAGAATCCTTGATGGAGTAGTATTTTTTGAGTGTTTGTAGACAGCAGGCTTAGCAATAGTGTCCAAAGTCATGCAACAGGCAATGGATGGAAGGGAAGTAAACATAATTATGCCCCTTTATAAAGCATTAGTAATAGCTCACCTTGAATATGGAGTACAATTTTGGGCACCACTACTTAGAAAAGATATTATGTAACTAGAGAGAGTGCAGAGAAGAGCCACCAAATTAATAAAGGGGATGGACAATCTAACTTATGAGGAGAGGCTAGCTAAATTAGATTTATATACATTAGAAAAAAAACATCTAAGAGGGGATATGATAGCTATATACAAATATATTCGGGGACAGTTCAAGGAGCTTTCAAAAGAACTATTCATCTCAAAGGCAGTACAAAGGACACAGGGTCATCCCTTAAGGTTGGAGGAAAGGAGATTTCACCAGCAACAAAGGAAAGGGTTATTTACAGTAATAGTTGTTAAAATGTGGAATTCATTACCCATGGTGACTGTGATGGCAGACACAATAGATTTGTTTAAAAAAAGGTTGGACATCTTTTTAGAAAGGAAAGGTATACAGGAATATACCAAATAAGTAAACATGGGAAGGATGTTGATCCAGGGAGTAATCTGATTGACAATCCTTCGAGTCAGGAAGGAATTTATTTTCCCTCTTATGAGAGTCAGGCAATATTTGAGACAAGCTCTGTATCTGTGCTCAGAGACAATGCATATATCACTTAGTCCAGTAATAAATCTAATAATTCATATCACTTTCCTCATCAACACAGGCAATAATCCAATAATGACTTGCTAGCAGATGTTGTCGAATGATACTCCTATAATGGGGAGGTATAGGGAAATACAACATAGGTTGGCCACACTGCTCAAAATAAATGAACAGTGGGACCCAGCTAGTAATCCCATGCATGATAACACTCCCCTGGAGCTAAACTAGATAACATCCATGGAAGAAAAATAATAAAGCGTACTCACACTTGGCAATGTTGCCAGAAGTCCTGTGTTTAGCGTGCAGCTGCAAGATATATACTGAATGGTGTATCCCTGGAGGGGACGTGTAGGCAGTGCACTGCTTTGAGGTGCATTTTGAAAAAAGATGCGACGGTGGCTGGATCAGGTGCAATAAAAATAAGCTTTTTAATGAGGAACAAGACAAACAGGGTTCACATGATGCTGTAGAGTACTGTAACATGTTTCGGGCTCCAAGCCCTTTGTCAGCATCATGTGAACCCTGTTTGTCTTGTTCCTCATTAAAGAAGCTTATTTTTATTGCACCTGATCCAGCCACCGTCGCATCTTTTTTCTATATGCACCTCAAAGTAGTGCACTGTCTGCACGTCCCATCCAGAGATACACCCTTCTTATGAGATATCATTGGATGATGTAGTAATTGAGGATAGACAGCACTCAAATAAACGATATATGGGATAAGGTAGGTGCACAAGGGAACAGAGAAGAACCCTATTTCCTCCATATAAACATAGCACAAAAAAGGGGGGAGTTCCCAGCACTCAACAAAATTAATAGATCAATGGGAATATGCCAAATCAATTTAATATATGTAACGAAACAGAAAATGAAACAAAAAAATCAAATGAACACTGCCGTAGAGTATAACAAATGAAATGCAGTAAAGAGCTAATAAGTAGACCACAGCGTCAAGGGTATCAGGAGGGGAGGGGAAAAAAACAGGAAAGGGAGGGGTAGACAGGGAAAAAACAAGGGGTAGGAGAGAGGGGAAAACAAAGAAACAGGTCTGTGCGGTCTGCACATACGCATAAGTGTTACGAGTAGGCTGTAAGCGTCCCCATAATCATGCAACATTATGCTGTCTATCCTGAGCATGCACATATCCTCTGATGCTCTGACAGACATTCTTCATCTGCACAGAGTTCCTCCAGATGCATCATGTTCTACATACGTAAAATTAAGCAGAAAGACAAAGGTTAATACAAATAAATATAAAAACTATTCCCATAATTCACGTAGTGAATAGCCAGACATGGAACAATAGATTCTAATGATGCTAAAACAGAGACCACTACATAACCGACATATGTGTCAAATACTACTGTACCTTTCCTTATAACTGGACAAACGAACGGTTATAGGGACTATCAAATGATGCAATCCACCATACAGTAGGTAGGAGGATAGAGGTGGGTCGAGACATGACGGGTAAAGAACTGATCACAACAAGCTAGTTTAGATGACCAAATCTGGACAGGGCCAGACACTTCAAACTGTCAAGCAACATAATCAACTTAGCAAGCGGAAAGGTCAGCTAATAAAAAGGCAAAAATCACAGGTTAATGTATATATGGCCACTCTGTGCCAAGGGATGGAAAAAACAACAAACATAGCGAACAGGTCAGTCTGTTATCTAATGGGGGTAATACCATATCCAACTCAAAAACAGCAACTCAGATTGAGCTCTTTATTGATACCATCTGGCATCATGGTTCCTGGACCCCTAATCTGTATGGATTCTTTCTGCAGAAGTAGCCTGTTGATGTTGCCGCCATGGCTGCTCTTTTCCACACCATCTATAACCTGAAACCGCAGCTGACTAGCATTGTGTCCAGCGTGTAAGAAGTGATGTGCCACTAGAGCCTCAAGATCACCTCTACGAATTGCGGCCTTGTGTTGTTGGATCTTATCTTTCACCATTTGAGTGGTCTCGCCCACATATCCCAAACCACAAGGGCATTTGATCAAATAGACCATGTTTTTGGACAAGCAAGTATAAAACATTTTTTTATAGTAAGCTGTTGCCCTGTGCGGGAATGGTAGAAAAGATTACCTTCCTGTATGCTATCACATTGGCTACAACTGTAGCACTTAAAACACCCCAACCTTGGTGTCCCTAAGAAGGTCTATCTCTGGGTAGAACACATTATGTCTGCCTTGATGAGTTTGTCATGTATATTCTTACTCCGTTTATATGAAAATAGTGGTTTCAGGGAAATTGCTGCAGACAAAAGGGGGTCTGTCCTGAATAAATGCAAATGGCATAAAATGATGTTCTTAACACGTCCGCTCAAAATGCTAAAGGTTGAAACAAAAATAATAGAGAATTCTTTATTATTCCTATTGGTCTGTGGTTCCTTATGTAGGAGAGCAACTCTAGAAGGGGTCTCGGCCTTCACCCGTTGAGCATGAAGTAATGTTTGCGGGTAACCTCTTTGTATGAATTTATCCTGCTTCTCATCCAGGTTCTGTGTAATGGTTGCTGGCGTACTAATAATTCTTATTGCTCTCAAAAATTGACTCTAGGGTAAACCCTTTATCATCCCTGGTGGATGAAAATTCTCGAAATGTAGTAAATTATTCCTATCGGTGGCCATAGGGTAAATGTCTGATTCTAGTCTATGGTCTCAGACTCACTTCGCGAGTGGATGGCACTGTGGAAACCGAGACCTTCTTTAAGGAGGTGGATACCAGCAATTTGCTGATGGCAAATAGCAGTCACAAGAGCACATGGATCAAAAACATACCAGGAGGGCAATTTGTCAGACTCAGACGCAACTGCAGCAATGTAGAGGTTTTTAATAAACAGGCTAACAAATTATTTTTACGATTTAGAGAGAGGGGATATCCTAAAGAGCTTTTAGATAGAGAGATAAAAAGAGTACGTAATCTGGATCGCAACGAGATGCTGATTCAAAATAGATCTAAAAATAGAAATAATGAGAGCCAACAAAATAAGGGCGGATTGGTAGATGTGGCCTTCATTACCAATTACAACTCTGTATATAGGGACATTGAAAAGGTTTTTAGTAAACACTGGGGTATACTGTGTAAAGATCCCATATTGGGATCTCATTTAGACACCAAACCACGGTTTATATATAGGAGAGCCAAAAACATTAAAAGCATACTAGCACCTAGTGATGTTTTTGTATGTAACAACACCGTATCATCCAAACAATGGCTTGGAACCAAACCAAGAGGCAACTATACCTGTGGTAAATGCAGTATTTGCAAGTATCAACACCCTGTAAAGCAAACGTTTAAATGTAATAATACACAAGAGGTTTTTAATATTGATGACTTTATTTTATGTACATCGACACATATTGTATATCTGTTGGAGTGTGCATGCGGATACCAATATGTAGGCAGAACCAAACGCAGCCTTAAAATCCGTATCCAGGAACATGTCCGAAACATTAAAATTGGGTTTGACAAACATAGTGTGTCAAGACACTTTTCATTACATCATGGTAAAGACCCTTCTAGTCTTACTTTCAAGGGGATTCAGTTTATTCCAGTTAATAGAAGAGGGGGAGACAGAGTCAAAACATTATCCTCTAAGGAGACTTATTGGATACATAAGCTAGATACCATGTCCCCCAAGGGGCTCAATGAGGATGTGGATATTTGGGCATTATATTAAAACCTCCAGCCCACGTCCTCATTAGATTTAGTGATAAGGCACTGCTATGTGTTTCCTTCTCCCTGCTGTAGCTTACCTGCTATTTCTAGTTAGATATATATATATTTTTTATATTGCTTAAGGAATTTATGATGTCTATTTTAATCTTTTAATATACTAATAATGTGTTTCTTTTTATTCCAGCATGGTTTTATGTTCATGTTAGGTTTAGATTATATGCTAGTGTTTTTTTTTTTTTTTTTTTTATATATATATATGTGATTGTTCATTTGTTAATAAAGTTGTTGTTTTAAAAGTAGAAATAAATCTTCCCTAATACTTTGACCATAGCTCAGATGATTGGTCTAACTCTAATTGTTTGACCAATGAGACATCTCTGAGAGGTATTTAAGACCTCTGGGTAATGGCCAAATTATTCCCTGAAGAAGTAGTTAGATCTACGAAACATGTTGGATGTATTAATGCCATAATTTTGCCTATATTCATCCTTTGGATTTGTATCACTATCAGCTTATATTGGCTGCCACCGTGCTAACTGAGCGATTTCTGCGCCGGTAAGAGACTGTAAGGGACTCTCCTTCTTCCTCCCTATTGATTCCTCCATTGCCACGAGAACTGTGATGTCACTCCGCTACACCACGTGACGGAGCGGCATCGTGGCACGCTGTGTAAGCCCCTGCAGCTGCGGAAGTGTTTGCAGAGCAATTCCAACAGCTCTGGACTTCCCTAAGATCATAGCAGCTGGGAAAAGCAGCAAATCTACACAGGAGAGACGGGGGACTGTAGGGGAATTCCCCTGGAGGCAGTATATCGCCGGTTGAGGAGCGGTCCCACTAAGTGTCTGAATCTGCAGTATTACCAGGCTGCTTGAAAGGAATCCCCTTGTGAGCAGCGTCCTGCTGTGTGAGGAGTGCATGAAGGATCCCATGCCCCAGAACCATCATAGAGGCTCCTGCAGAGACAGCTGAGTGCCAGACCGTCCTGTTTTACAGCTACAGAGTGGTAACCAGTGTGTTATGCACTAAATGCACATGTTATTTCTATCTGATGTACGCAGATTTATTACCCCTTTAACATTGTAATACATTCTATTACTTACTTCACTATTTGGCGTTGTGCGCTGTTTTCTTTTTGTTTCCATTTCTTAGAGTGTGTGGGGTGCTGAGCCACCCCTAATGTTTACAGCAGCAGACGCCCTTATCAACCACACGGTTATGTTATAATTTAATTATTTAATCACTTATTCACTGTGGTATTGTGGTTTACTTTATTTATATATGGTTTAGTCACTGCACTGTATTCAATTATAAGGAGATAGATAGTAGCGCACAGTTTATTTCTGTTTTTCCATAGTCTATGGTCTGCCAGCCTAATTGTTGTATCAAGAAAAATGATGGCTGTTTTACGAGAGGAATTGATATCATTGATGAAAACCTGAAGTACTTCCTCTGTGCCCTGCCAGATCATAAAAATATCATCAATGTATCGCACCATATATGCCCATGACTCAAGAACAGTGGATTACAATACACATGGTCATCCTCGAAGTGCCCCATGTATATATTTGTGTATGTGTAGATGTGCGACATTGGAGCCCATGGCCATCCCCTGAGATTGCATATAGAACGTATCCGCAAAGAGAAAGAAGTTCTCCCTGAGGATAATCTCTAATAGGTGCAGGTGGTGGATGGCGTTCCTCCAGGTCACCCTCCTGCTCCTGCGTCGGACATACAAGTGGAGGGACAGAAACAAAATAGAGCCCAGCAATGTCATAGTTAATGTTGCCCATTCCCCTCTCCATCACCTCCATTCTGTCCAAAAGTTGATCCAACTTTACCTGTTTGAAACATGTTGCTGGTAGCCTGTAGCTCTGCAGGTGCCCTGCCAGCCCGCCGGGGACTCGCGTGGGGCTGGGGTATGAACCCTGTATGTAAAAGGATAAATCATGTATTTATGGGGGGGCACAGGGGGTGGGTAATGTATTTAATAAATAGAATGATGCTTATTGTGGAGCTGTGTATTTTTTTTATTGTGGGTACTGGGGGTGGGGGGTATTTTCCCCAAAGTTATGTGGGTAGGCCTCCCTTGTGGGTAGTGGGTGAGGGTGGTTAGGCCTCACGGGGTGGGGGGTTAGTGTGGGAGGGTATGTAGGCATCCCGAGTTGTGGGTGAGGGTGGGTTAACCCCTTAATGACTGTAGCGGTTAATAACCGCTATGGTGATTAAGGGGTTAGGGGACATTACATTGGATGTTTCCATTCTTGTGTCTGTTTTGCAGCAGCGGAGGGGGCATGGGCAGGATGAAGATGAGGATGGTCTTCATCGTGGCAGCCGGACAGGGGTGAGTACTATATGTATTTCATGTATTGATTGGTGTTCATGTAATTAAAATGGGCACATTCACTATTATCCATTTGTGAATAATAGTAATTGTGGCCATTACTATACGGTATGTGTTAAGGGGGGGGGAGGCGAGGGGTTATTTCTTTATAAGTATGTAGTTGTTTTGACATTAATTTGGGGGGGGGGCACATAATTGGTACTGCAGGCCTGCGGGTAACACCCAAGGGCCCCCGCCGGCCTATAGTATCATTGATGTGCATATATGTGTATGTTAGGGGTTATAGGGGTTGTTGGGGTTATATATATATATCTATATATCTATATAGATATATATATATATTTATTTATATTCATTTAATTTATTTATTTAGATATATTTATTTATTTATTTAGTGTGGGGCTGCTGTGTGTGATTATTTTTTATTGTGGGTGAAGGGGGTATTAGCCACAACGGTGGTTGTTTAGGGCTTGCGGGTGGGTAGCGGGAGGCCTTAACCCCTTCATGACCGTAGCGGTATTAACTGCTACGGTCGTGAAGGGGTTAAGTGCACCCGCAACCCCCCGCAAGCCCTAAACAAACAACAAGGGCCAAATACCCCCTTCACCCACACCCGCTACCCACAATAAAGCTGGCACGGTGGGTTAACCCCTTCATTACCTTAGCGGTTAGCCGCTAAGGTAATGAAGTGGACTGTACATGCATTTTTCCTGCCTCGGATGCATGCCGGGGGGCTCCGGTGCTGGTATCAGCTCTGGAGACCCCCGGCATCAATCCCAGCCAGGAAAAAGGCCTGATTTTTTCTAAGTGTCGCCCTTGCCGATGCTTCTCCTCCACAAACTTGCCAACTTTAGTTGGCGGGAGTAATTGCCGAAAAACTCTCCATTCTGGAGTGCCGATCAGCAGCGAAAAGCTGATCGGGGCTACCTGAATTCAGCCGAGTTCAAAAAGTGCCGATAAGTGGCTTATCGGCACCCGGCTGCCGATAAATTTTTATCGGCAACAAAAATTGCTGATTTTTCCCACTTATCGGCGCTTACTGAATCGGGAGGGCAAATTTGGCGAAAAAATTGCGATAAACGCCTTATCGGCGCTTACTGCATGAGGCCCTAAGACATTTGTATACAACTTGGTACTGAGTGAACACTACAGCGGTCTCCCTACCCAGCTTTCCTCCTCTGGAGAACTCCCTGGTTAAGATGTGTTTGCTATTTCCTTATCTCTACCCCTAGTGCACCTACACCATTTTCATATAGGTTGAGCAGGTGTCACCTCTTTGTTCTTGCATGTACTATGCCTGCTTGATATTTTTATTTTTGTGTCATCGGGCAGTGATTCATTTTCATGTTTTTTCGGATTTACATTTTTATTTGCTACCTGGCAAGGATAGCTTTTTTGTTGTTGTTGATAGTTTGTCATCAGCCCTTTATTGGATTCATCTGCCGGTTCCTTTGAGGATGAGGAGGACAGCCTTCATCCTGGCAGGCATAATAGTAATACCTTTATTTATTTATTTAAGGTGTTTATTGTATGTCTTGTATTGCATTTTTGATTGCCAATGTGGCTATTTAGTCCCCCATTGAAGAGTTGAGGGACAAGGTTATAAAATATGTATAAATATGTATTTAAAAAAAATAGGTTTAAAGCAGGGGGTCTCCGAAACTGAACAACATTCATTTCAGATCTGGGGACCCAATGCTTCCTGAAATACACACCTCCATAGGTTCTGCTGGTATCTCTCTGCAGATTAAATATCCAGGTCACGGCTTCCTATTGGCCCATGTGACCGAGACATTCACAGATACTAGTGTAGCCATGCTGTAAAATGGTCTACAGTTCTTTCTCATGCTGGCAGTAAGCCTGGTAAGTTACAGGTTTGCCAGCATCAATCATGGAGGTTTGCCCTCACACCCTGGTGAGGTGTCATATGTATTCAAGGGGAGTGGTAACATGCTCTGAGTCCACCGTTAGTGACATCAGAGATGTGCCAGGTTCCTGAGGTATATAAGGCACAGCACTGTTCAAAGTTAGTGTGTTCTACAAGGCTGAGCAGAGCAGAAGGCCAGAGTGTACTAGTGAAGTAACTAGTGACAGTGCTCTAATACAGAGGCCAGCAGTAGCAAGTCTGGCTGGGCCTACACTGTGTCCAGGGACCTGGCACAAGAGGTTATCTCCCTGAGGGGAGAGGTGATTCCACTTGATTAAGCAGCAGACCTTTCAAAGGGAAGTACCAGCCAAGATGAGCGGCTGAGTTGCTGGCTGTGAAGGGCAGCTGGCCCATACCATCAATCAATAAAGATGTCCAGTTCTAAATCAATTCCACTGTGTGAGACTGAAGTTACTCTCCAGCGGAAGGCACCACGAGAAGGCGTTCCTCATCAGAACCATCTCATTGCGGATGCAAAGATCCTGATGAGGTGGAGGCGCTGCACTGTATGTAGGTAGGACTCATGCACACTACCTCAGCTGCCTGTCTGGGTTGACATTCCCCATACACCATCATGCGGGAGACTCAGGAGTCCTGTTGCCAACAGGTGCACCACCAGACACTACCATGTAATGGGGACTGGTTAGACCACATGGGCCAATGTGAGATTGGGTGGGTCAGCCTTAGCCAGAAAATCCGTTACACTAGCACCCCCTATGGAGGTGTATACTGTATCCTGGGAAGCAGGGAGTCCCCCATTTGAATTAATGGGGTTAAGCTCTGGAGATCCCGTGCTTCAAACCTGATTTTTTTTTAAATACGGGACATTTTAAGCCGCCATTATGGATAGTCCTTTTTGGGACTGATCCGCGGAAATCCCGCAGCCAAAGGAACCAGCCGATTCTGCACAAATTCAAATCGACCAAAAAATGTGTCTCCTACTGTATCTCTAGTATTGTGTGTAACTATCCTTTTTCTAATTAGATAGGATTCAAGTATATTACAAAAATGCAGCAGTTTAGCTAACTACAGTAGCTGCTTTCATTTTGACGCAACTGTAAATCAGAGCGAATAGGGTAAAATCTGGCCTTCTTTTACACTTTCCTTACACTGATAAATTGGTTCATTAGTATTTAAATTACCTTGTCAATGCATTTGCTGCCTCGCAGGAGTACTAGGTCTGCGTAAAATGTACATTGTCTGCAGAAGAATCTAGGTTATTTGAAGAAAGAGTGCCTTTTACTATTTTATCAATATAAATCATATGCATTTTTATTTTCTGTTCAATACACCATAATGGTTTTTATACAGAATAACAAAGGAAGCCATTTATGTCCTCTTGATAACAGAATGTTCTATTTTATTTTGTATCCACATATTTTTGTCCTGCTAGTTATAAAATGTATTTGCTTCTGTTTCTACTGCAAATCCTCAACGAAACTGTATTATTGAAGGCAGAGAAGTTGTATGGTTCATTTAAGTATGGACTTCTTTCATGGTAGTATTTAACCCTTTCATGGCTTACAAAGTCTGAAATGAATTGATATGAAAAGTCATACACCAAAATGTACATTTTAGGACAGTCATACACACAATACTAAACAGAATGTTGACAACTGCTTTGGGACATCTGTGGGAAAAATTAATGTGCACTAAATTATTAATTTAATGTTAATGAAGATTAATACAACAAAAGACAAAACACCCAATGCTACATCCGCCTTTGAATATTCTCGTTCACCTCTACAGTTGAGGGAGGAAAGTCTCAATAGACCGGTCCTGCACAGGTAGAGTACATGGAAAAACCTACTACTTAAAAAGCGGAGAGGAGTGAGCTTAAACGCAGGGAGATGGGGACACCAACCTCCAAACATCTGTTACCA
Source organism: Ascaphus truei (assembly GCF_040206685.1). Lineage (NCBI taxonomy): Eukaryota > Metazoa > Chordata > Amphibia > Anura > Ascaphidae > Ascaphus > Ascaphus truei. The sequence continues at coordinate 408,203,837 of NC_134484.1, read as the reverse complement.
GTTGACAATTAATAAACACACCACCCTGCAAACTCTAACCTCAGCATCCACCACATTTATATATAAATACATACAGGTGTGTGAAAAAGAAAGTACACTCTCTTTGAATTCTATGGTTTTACATATCAGTCCAATCTGTTCATGGACTCTTACGAGCAAGCACACATTCTTAACAATAACGTCTATAACAGACACATTGCTAAGTTTTTACACTACATCGATGATGTGTTTCTCATCTGGGATGGACTCGAGACTGACCTACTGGAATTTGTGGATGAATTACACAAACTACTACAGTATTAGTTTCACTGTAAACTTCAGCTGTACAGAAGTGTTTTCTAGGCACGGTTGTATATAAACGGAATGGGGCATTAGCCACAAGGATTATCAAGAAAGCTACATAAAATATTTTTAATAATATATTTTTTTAAATTTACACATATTTTGTCGGGCTGTTTGTTGCAATAGGCGGCAATTTGATTGATACATTATTTTTTATACATTCACTTATAAATAATCAATTTTCATATTTTACATTGATATATTTGTTGCTTCTGGATGAATTACAGTACCTATAGAAATATTGTGGAGATTAGAATTAGATACAATAAGATTGGTTCTAAACTCTTCCCTTGTTTATGTATCTCTATATAATGTTAATATGCAAATATAGCTGTATGCTCATCTGCATGTCTTAGGCAGGTCTGCAACCCCACCTTTCCCCATTATCACCCAGCATACAGCACTTCCACTGCAGCAAGGGATTCTGGGAAATGACATGCAAATGAGCACACAGTGTCACTTTTTGCCTCAATAACCATTTTTAACATGGTTCCCTATAGGCTTAAGCTTGCTGCATGGTCACAGCTTTGAGCACTGTGTGCTCATTTGCATGTCATTTCCCAGAATCCCTTGCTGCAGTGGAAGTGCTGTATGCTGGGTGATAATGGGGAAAGGCGGGGTTGCAGACCTGCCTAAGACATGCAGATGAGCATACAGCTATATTTGCATATTTGCTTTCCTGTGGAGGGGTTTTGTCACTTTTTTTACTCACCATAACTTAACTCAGTATTATGGTTTATATAATGTTAAACATATATGTCGTATAATCCAGCGTGTCTGGCACCTTTGTGATATACCGTATAGCAACATTGACACTTTTAGTGCTGACATTTATTGTGCTGTTTTTATCACTTGCTTCCGATTTTTTTCAGGACAATTCATTTGAGCAATATATAGTTCTCTTATAAGGAACAGTTTTCTACATTTAGAGTTGTTTTAGATCGGCTTATTTGTACTGTTTAGTTTTTATGATATTATTAAAAGTAAATTGTGTTTTTAAGACATTGTATAAATGATGTTGACTCAGCTGAAGTAATTAGTGATGTTTCGCTGATTGGGTAATACTGATGGATGGGCGTACCACTAACCAATCAATGACATCATAGGGGTATTTAAATGGTCTTTAACATCTCAAAATGAGCCCTGATTAAGTCAGTTAATTCTTACGTAACGTGTAGGATAAAATAGCTGCAGTGTATGTACACTCCAAACACACTTTTAGCTAAGCGCCAGACCATATGACTGTGGTTATAATTACTCACTGAACTCTTTGTTTGACTGTCAGTCGCCGGCAGGCGCATGTTGATGTCAGTTTTTGCCATGAGAGTCTGAATCTGTTTGTAGCGTGAGAGCTGTGTATCGTGTCGGAAGTTCCCTTACCATTAATAGTAAGTACATATTCTTCCCCGTGAACCGAGTGGAGAGACGGGGACTGAGGCGGCAATTGATGGAGCTGAACACGTGTTCCGTGGAGTGTGTGACCACGGACCTGTGGACCGTTTCCATCTGGCAGTTGATGCGGCGATCCTGTGCCTCTGATGACCAGATGTTTGCTGCATAGTGGTAACATGTCCCTAACATGTACTGCCTGATATTTTCCATCTAAGTGTACGTGCAATACTTTCTACCTGTGATGAGCCAATATAATCACATTTAACACACTATGAGTTGTGCGCTGTTTTTTGTTTTCCTGTTTTACTGTGAAGTGGAAAAATCCAGTATTGTTCTTTCGGGTGTAACCGGAGATCTCTATCACCCCTTCTAGGATCTCTAGTGTAACACTGTCTCCCCCCCCCCCCCATCTCATATAGGGACCAGTACTGGGGATCTACACATAAGAAAGGCTTCTAACATGGAAAGGCTACTAATGCCGTATATACCTGCTGGCTCAGCGAGATCTGAGCCTCCGCTTACTGGGAGTCTGGGGCAACGATAAGTAATCTGGCAGCGCCTCCACTCGCCAAGGATCCCCAATTAGTGAGATGGACAAGAATAACAATGACAATCCACAACTCTGTAACCTTTTACTATAGAAGTGTAGAGCATATATATATGTGAAACAGATATACAACAGTGCATAGCATATAACTTACTATAATATAGTACATACACACCATATATGATTATCCTTCAATAGGTAACCTTATACCAGTGGCTCTGGCCATGCTCCACCCTGGAGTAGTGTCCCTATCCCACCACCGCGTGTACCCCACACCGTGTCCAATATGCTGAATCAGTCCCTTGGTCACTCAACCCCAGTGTCCCCAAAGAACCCTCCCCAAGGCGGGATCAGCGTTGTACCGGTGTTGGTGCACTTATAATAATACCTTCCAGGCGCTCCAGCACCCGGTAACTATACTTCGAAAAGGATCTGCCAATCCAGCATTGTCTCTCTCTGTTGATTCCTCACGGACAGGGAATCTCTCATGAGTCTTTACTTGCGTCCATTAGCTTGATCCCAAACTACTGATCACCAGGCAGCGCAGGAAGATACTGTGTCCCTGTCTGCTAATATCAGTAAAGGGTATGCTGTCCCTATCTAGGGCTGTTCCCTGCAGTTCCACAATCTGTTGGTGACTCAGGGCCTGCACTGGGGCCTAGGGGAATTCCTGGCCTATGCAGTGGGTCACTGACCCTCTGTAATACACACCTCCTCTCCCCTTGCTCTCCCATGACACACTGGCTAGCGTGGTCTCTGCTGCATGCTTCCTTTTCCTGCCTGTCATCGATCCTCACCCACTATTGGCTACTCTGCCCCCTCTGACCCTACTGGGGCTCATGGGAATTGTAGTCCCATCTCAGTGCCTCTTCTCTATTGACCAGCCGTTCGTGCGCTTACACTGCGCTTACATTGCGCTTACACTGCGCATGCGCGACCTACAAGAGGCACTCTGCCGCACATCTACACTGCGCATGCGCGATAACACAAGATGGCGGTGCACTGTGCTTGCCGGGCCACGGCGGAGCCTCCGAAGCACCGTAGTGCTCCCTGCTCGGCCCCCACCTTCCAGACTTGCCGGTGGGTCTGCCGCTTGGCTCCGGCGACATCCGTGATACCCCTTGCAGCGCAGGTAACAAGGGGGGCCGGGGGAACCCCATTAAATTATTATCATTGATTGAACTTTCATCTGTAAGTAACACTGTAAGGCCTCGGCCATGCTCCCTGCTGGCGTGCTGAGGCGCGCTGAGGCGCAGGGAAAGCGGGTGCTTTCCCTGGCCTTGCGGTTGCGTACCGCACACACTGTCAGCGGGCCATCAGGGGGCGGGCCGGGGGCGGGCCAGTGACGTCACGGAGCTGGTTCGCCCTCATTGGGTGAACCGCTCACGTGACTGGCCTGTCGCGCCGGCAAGCGGGGGAATTTTTAATTTCCCTAAGACCTGCGATTCCGCAAGCGCGTGGATGCGTAGGCGAGCCCCTACTAAAGCCGCTCTAATTGCGGCTGTAGGGGCTCAGCGCTGATCGGGAGCGCGCATCAGCGTGCTTCCGCCAGCAAGCTAGGAACATGGCCGAGGCCTAAGAATAAACTAGAACTTTGTCTGCTGAACAACAATCTTCTGACGTATTGCAATCTTTATGACCAAGGAATAAGGTGAAATTTTACTAACAAATAGCTTTCTCTAAGAAAGTAGTTCTAGAATTCTTATCTTTAAGCTTATTTTTAATGCACTAGGGGCTAAAATACTTTTTAGACACATAGATTTTCTAAATACTACCAGTGGATTGGCTGGAATGATATGTTTCAAAATGGGATCCATCTTGAGTAGATCCAAATGACCCATTATCTTCCTAATTCTAGCTTCTTGTTTACAGAATCAGTAATAAACATAAGTGTCTTATGGATTCTATGGATGGAATTTCAGACTTTTGGTACCAATAGAGATTCTTTAGATTTGTTTTTACTTTAAGGAACAGATTTGTCCACGTGTTTCCAATCATATCCTTTATCTATAAATGATTCAATTAGAATTTTATATTGATCTTCAAAATCGTTCACGTGAGTAATTCCATTGAATTCTAAGAAATTGCCCATATGTTATATTATTGAGCCAATGGACAGAATGGTTACTTCTTTAAATTCAAAGATTGTGAATAATCAGATAACCACTAAAACATTTTTCAAAAAAGTGGATGTCAATTCGTATTTGGATTATAAAAGTAATAAAATCGGTCCATTCGCTCGATACTATACCGTATGGGCAATTTCTTAGAATTCGAAGGAATTAGTTTTCACTGGAACCCTCTTTGGGGCTGAAATAGCATTTGTCAATGTGTACGCCCCGAATGAAAACAAATCAGATTTTATCAATACATTTTTCAATGTACTAAGTAAGATCGCAAGAGAAGGATTTAGGAGTGCTTGTAGACAGCAGGCTCAGCAATAGTGCCCAAAGTCATGCAGTATCTGCAAAGGCAAACATGATCTTATCTTACATTAAAACAGGGAATGGATGGAAGGGTAGTAAAAATAATTATGCCCCTCTATAAAGAATTATTAAGACTACATCTTGAATATGGAGAACAGTTTTGAGCACCACTCCATAGAAAATATATTTTGGAACTAGATAAAGTGCAGAGAAGAGCTACCAAATGAAAAGAGGATGATACTCTGATTTATGAGGAGAGGCTAGCTAAAGTAGATTTGTTAACATTAAAAAAACGCATCTAAGAGGGGATATGATAACTATATACTGTACAAATATATTCGGGGACAATACAAAGATCTTTCAAAAGAACTATTACTCCCAAGGGCAGGGCAAACGACACAGGGTCATACCTTAATGTTGAAGGAAAGGAGATTTCACCAGCAACCAAGGAAAGGGTTCTTTTTACAGTAAGGGCAGTTAAAATTTGGAATTTATTAACCATTGAGACGGTCATGGAAGATAAAATATATATCATCGAAAAAAGGTTGGACACCAGGAAAGGTTTACAGGGATATACCAAATAATTTACAATGGGAAGGATGTTGATCCAGGGAGTAATCTGATTGCCATATTTGGAGTCAGGAAGGAATTTATTTTTCCCTTGTGGTATATAATTAGATGATATTTCACTGGGGTTTTTTGATTGCCTTCCTCTGGATAAATATACTGTAAGTACAAATATAGGATAAAGTATATTAAATTTAGCATAGGTTGAACTTGATGGACACAGGTCTTTTTTCAACCTCATCTACTTTGTAACTATGTAACTATGCAAGAGGCCGATTAATCCTAGGGGGTGACATTAACCTGGCACTGAATGACCAATTGGATAGGTTGAGGCGCCATGCAAAGGGTGTTGTGACCCGCCACAGAGGTGAAGTTAGAAAAATAAAAGACAACCTGCGATCCTTTGGATTAGAAGATACATGGAGAGAGCTACACCCTATTGAGAAGGGCTTAACCTTCTTCTCTGCTCCTCATCAAGGTACTTTACCATAAATAGCATTATAGATTAACATGGAAATTGCAAGTTATTACCAAACGAACATACTGTAGGCAGTGTTTCATCCCTGTTGTTGCTCTGGGAGGCACACAAAGTGGTACTCCGAGACAATTAGCTTAGCCACTACCTGCAAAAAGTAGAGGCTTGCTAGAGCAGAATTCTTCAGGTCAGAGGTTCAGAGACTGGAGGCGGCCCATAAGTCTGTCCCCCCGGAAATATTACTGAAGGAACTGGCAACCCATAGAGGTAAACTACATTTTTGACTTTCTGAGGCTGTGGAGAAGACAATGATATGGACTAAAATAACTTTCTATGAAAAGGTGAATAAACAAAATGTCATGCTAGCACATAAACTGCGAAACAAGCAACTCCTATATGTAACCCACTCAAATTCGGACAAAATCTAAAAAGGTGCTAGAACTGCAGAATGAATGCCAGAAGTTTGCTAAAAAAAACAGCAATTAATTTGGGGTACCATGACTGCACGTACTGTAATTCAACTTGAAATGTCCACATACAGTATTCAAGAGATTTCCTCTCTTCTGTGCATCAACCATCAAATAATCCATGATATATTTTACTAAGTAAAAGAAAAAAAGAGGATGAGTGCACCAGTTAAAAATAAAACTCATTTTTTTTATCAACATCATCATTTATTTTTTAAGTGAATACAGGGCTCCACTTAAGGGGCATCGCATTACTTTCCAGTGAGTTTGAGAACAACTACAAAGAAATACAATTATATTATTACTCAAGATACAGACAGAGCAACAATACTAAATTGTTGCATTAAATGAATAAAGGTTATAGATTCAATTTGCAGACATTTCATGGACAGTCAGATATGATTATGGGCATAAGTAACATTTACAGATAGGATTAAAATGGTGTTAGAAGATGTAGGATAGACACCTTCAATGTGTTAGAAGAAGTCCTTCCTCAAAGAGATTATATTCTATAAGCAGGGTAAGTAGACTTTATGTATAGGGGATGAGAGGATTGGTGAGTTTCAGAAGCAATAGAACAGCTGTAACAGCGAAAGTCCCAGATGTTAACTGTTAGCATGCTGGCTCTGAACAGAGGGGAGCAGTTATTGGGGAACCCATTCAGACATCCACCTGTGGGGCGTCGCAGATGTAGATTGAAGATTTAAAAATTTAGCTATATACAAAAGTTCACATAAAAAATACATACTGCATGTTCACCAAACTCCAGGTGCCACAGACAAATAAAAAAAAATAGTGCAACTTACATTATATCACAGGAGTTAAACCAAGGATCTGGTAGAAAAGCTGATGGCGCTTTCATGTTCAGAACCAAATGCTTCTTCATGTTTTGTATTGTCTATGGTTCTATGTATTGGTTCTTGTTAGTCAGATTTAGTCTTGATGCACCAGATGCATCTGCAGCAGATGCATCTGCAGCAGATGCAGCTGCAGCAGATGCAGCTGCAGCAGATGCAGCTGCAGCAGATGCAGCAGCAGCAGATGCAGCAGCAGCAGATGCAGCAGCAGCAGATGCAGCAGCAGCAGATGCAGCAGCAGCAGATGCAGCAAATGACTGCTTGTGCTCAACACACTCTCCCCACACTAATACACAACTCACCTGTTTCCTATTAACTGGCTGTTTCCCTGCCGCTGGGATTGGCTGCAGGTTGTGCAGCTTGTTCAGAATAAATCTGCAGTGAATGTTGGAACATGAACCGTTTCCATTATTCCATACATGGGGTTTATACACCACACCACAGAGTTGATTTTGAGGATATGTTTTTGAATAGGAGTAATAATCAAAACAATTCACTGGGCAGACTATTTACCCTTTTGCACTGGTATTTATAAACTTCAGGATTTGGGACTTGGTTTCCATTATAGAATCTCAATTGGATGTAAAGTTAACTTATTGTACAGTATGTCATGGATTAAAAAAAAATATTAATACTTATTCTGGGTTATTATAACCTGCAGTATAGTAAAACATACAGAACACCTACAAGCTCATATTGAACCCCCAAAATACCCACAACATATATATAAGCATATAAGTTTCACAGAGAAGTGCTACTGAGCATGGCAATATATATATTTAAAACCAGAGACATAACATAAAACACAGACAAAGCTCAGTGCACATCCAGAAAAACTTATATACGGTACAGTGCCTAAATATACATGTTTAAATAACTAATAAATAAAATGGTCTTTCAGTTTAACATTTTGGCCAAATTGTTGTAAGCCCTTGAGCCAACTACACGGCAGACCACGTTTCAAGGGTCCCTACAATAATATAGATTCTTAATAACCTGTGCATTGCCAGGAAGAATGATTTATAATAAATCTGTCAATATAAGTTGCAAAAGTTCTAAGTCTGATTGAAGCTTTTATTAACCTGTACATTACCAGGAAAAGCACTCTGTAATAGATTTGTCACAATCACACTGCATGCAGGCAAGTTCCCCTGATAGTTGGAGATGCCATGGAGCGAGCTTTTAACCATTTAAATGTGGGAGGAAGTGAGCTTCAATTGGATAGGAGGTTGCCACCCTCCAATCAGCCAAGACTAGCTGAACAAGAATTATAAAACATACAGAACACCTACAAGCTCATATTGAACCCCCAAAATACCCACAACATATATATAAGCATATAAGTTTCACAGAGGAGTGCTACTGAGCATGGCAATATATATATTTAAAACCAGAGACATAACATAAAACACAGACAAAGCTCAGTGCACATCCAGAAAAACTTATATACGGTGCACTGAGCTTTGTCTGTGTTTTATGTTATGTCTCTGGTTTTAAACCTGCAGTATAGTCAATACATGTTAATGATGTCAGGTTTAGTACCGTTGGTATTTTCTTTTTGTTTATACACTATTATTTTACTAAACCTCATTAAGACTTTACCAATTAATAATGCCCCATGTCTAATGGAACCAAAAATATTCCTAATTTTTAACTAATGTATATTTTAAGTTATCTTAGGTCAGACCTGTATTTCGTGGCTATTCAAGGAAAACTGATTCAAGACCTTTAACATAGTGTAGGTTAAAGATACTGCTAAGTGGTTGACCTTGCCTCTCTAGAAGACAGATTAAACCACAGCCTGCCTCTCTGAATGCTTTTAGATTTTCCCTATGCCACTTCATCTTTGTCCCTGTTTTTTAATTGATCTTTTGAATCATTAGTGAATTAGAGCAACCTAATGGCACTTAGAAAGATGAAAACCAGTTTTCTGTTTCATACCTATGGGAAGCAGTACATCTTTTTCTCAGAAACACAGTTAATCAAGTAACCAGCTTTTCTAAAAGTATCGGGTGAAAAGAATAACCACTGTAATTTATAACAGCAAATAAGAGAAACAATGGCAGCCACTCCTCATTGAGATGCAATCAATAAAAATAATGCAAATAATAATATATTTGGAGAACTACATGAATAGTTTTAGCGTCATTGGTATTCAGAAGGCATTTAAATTTTTCTTTAATAATGAATCCAATCAGGACATTTAGGGCACACCATAATATGCTACAAATACAAAGTGAATAATTAGCCAAATTTGGAAACAATATGTTCTTTAATAAATTAAGGCAATGGTTCATCATTTTAGTTTGCATGAAATCATTTGCAGACTTTCATTTTTCATTTACTGTAACCACATTGGTATTCACCAAAGAAAAAAACAATTTCTAGCTTAATCACAGTTTCAGATCAAAATAAATAGAATATAATAGTGGAGAAAATAGTGCCTCCCAAAAATGATATTCAAAAGTGTAAAATTTGTCGTAACTAACTCGAAAAGAATGGGTACTTATTCTCTTGCCAATGCACATTTTGTATGTCACAGCTTTTGATATGACTCAATTAAGTAATTTTACATTAAATTAAAAAAAAAAACATTTTTTAATTGTTCCTGATACTGTTGTATTGTTGTGCTACCTTGTATTCTATTTTAAAATAAAATTAAAAGAATGTGGTTTTGTATCTGGTTTCATAAAAATGTATGAGGCAATGCCTTACAGCACAGGAGCAAAAAGGGGCTATACCAGGCCTGCACAACTCCAGTCCTCGAGGGCCGCAAACAGGCCAGGTTTTCAGGATATCCCTAAATCAGCACAGCTGGCTCAATTAGTGGCTCAGTCAATTAGACCCACTTATTGAGCCAGCTGTGCTAAAGTAGGGATATCCTGAAAACCTGGCCTGTTTGCGGCCCTCGAGGACTGGAGTTGTGCAGGCCTGGGCTAGACGAATGGTCTGAAAAGCTGACTACATTTTAAGGCTTATTGATTTCAGAAGAAAAAACACAACTTTATACACTGAAACGACAGTGGCAGTGACGTCATTACGTCAAGGGGGCGGGACTAACGCTCGTGATCGGAGCGTGTCCTGCACCCAAACTAACTCCCATACAGAGAGTTAGCATGAAAGACTATATCTCTACCTAATTCACGCGAGCAGAGACTGTGGGTTTATTGAGCAATGGAGCATTAGCCCATGTATGCATAGCCACTGAGCATTACCACGATCTCTGTTCGTTTTTTATGTGACCAGCTCCTCACGCTTTTATGGTTCTGAGTGTATGTAGACACTACTTGTGTACTACAATTTAATTTTTTCCACCCATTGGATGCACGACCTCCTAATTTGTTGCAGATACACCCCCTATGACAGCTGCAAAACGGTAGTGGTTAGAGAGTATGTGTGAGTGCTCTTAATATTGCTGCAGCATTTAGACTTGCAGCATTACACAGGCAACACAGAAGTGACCTGCTGATCAGGAGCACAGAAGCAGATATACTTACCTGCTATACTCCACCGTGTATACTATATGTGCACCCACCTGATGTACCTACCTGTGTATATTGTGTGATTAAGACTATTATCACACTCACTTGGTGTACCAACCTGTGTATATTGTGTGATTAAGACTACTATCACACATACCACTACCCGGAACGTGTATATATTCAGCCACTAGTGGCTGTGTCTGTGTTTGAACACTACACTCACAGATTCCAATGGGGTTTTGATACCACCAAGCTGTAACCCGCACATATCATCAGGGATATTTGCTTACACTCCAACGTGAGACCTGGCACATATATTTTACTTTCGCTGCGCTTTTTTGGCTCACATGAGTCTCACTTATTTTGGTATTTAGCGTCTGTATTTTAACCTTGAGTCAAGACTCTAATAAAGTGTTTTAACGTGCACAATTCACTCATCACTATATACACCCTATTCCTGTCCCCTGTATATTGTGCATCTGCAGAGTGCTCTCCATTGGGGTTCTATTCTACCCACAGTATCAATTCATTACTCACCCCAGATAGTAGCACCTCGGAGAATATAGATTTAGCAGTTGCGAGGGTTCTCTTCCCCTTCCCCTCCCCCCACTTTACCCTAGTGTTTACATTTTAAGGCTTATTGATTTCAGAAGAAAAAACACAACTTTATACACTGAAACGAAACACGCTATTACAAAAAGTAATGCAAGACCTACAAAAAAATGGCAAAAATGAAACCTATCATTCATTGGATGTTGTGAGCTGATAAAAATGATCAGATTTCTCAGGATGTTATATCCTTTGCAGATGCTACAAAAGACAGGGGAGCCCAATGCTACATCCAATTGACACAACATATATGGTAATAAGTATAAAGTTAAATACTTCAATAATAATATTTTCTTGGTTATTTAGTTAAACACTTTAGTCAATTTCTAACTGGCAACAGTTGTTTGGATGTAGGTGTCCCCTCCTCCCAGAGCTCACCAATCCCCACCTTTTTAATTTGGGAGGTTTTTCCATTTTCCTGTATGGACAGGACCTACAGGACTGGTTGTTTCCCCTCATACAGAGGTAAAAGGAAAGGTTCACATTTTAGTGTTAGGACCTGCAAATTTGGTTATACCTTGACGTTGGTATGCAGGCTTATGACGCTTTGGCCAAAGGGTTTAACTAAATATCCAAGAAAATATTATTATTTAAGTATTTCACTTTATACTTATTACCATATATGTTTTGTCAATTGGATGTAGCATTGGGCACCCATGTCTTTTGTTGTATACATTTGCCATGCTCAGTAGCACTCATTTGACATATATATATATATATATATATATATATATATATATATATATATATATATATATATATATATATACAGTGCTTGACAAATCACCCAAAAATCTACTCGCCGAACCAAAAAATCTACTCGCCACCTAATCCCGCCCCCAACCTCGCCCCCAGTCCCGCCCCCAACCCCGCCCCCGCTTTAAAAAAAATACATAAATAAAATAAATTGGGTAAATTCCTAGTAAGAACATTCGTTTTTGACATAAGTTTATTTATTGTATTACATTATACTACAATTAGTCCTTGTTACGTGTGTGTGTGTGTGACTAGTTTCCTGTACCCCTTAACCATTGTCTGGACGCCCCCGCTTCACAATATTTAAAGCAGCAATCCCACCTGGGATCTTACCTGATCCGCAGTCCCTCAATGTACAGGTACCCTCATTCCCGCAATGTTATACATTGGAGGGGAGGTGTTCCCTACCTGTCTTCTGAGTTAGGGGGGATTCCAATGTCTCCCGTGTGAAGCTTGAGTCAGATCTGGAAGAAAGCAGTATGTTATTTCGGTGTAGTATAAGATATATAGGGTAAATAAAATATCCAGGTCCAGAGTGTGAGACAGAGAGAGTGTGGGTGAGAGACAGAGAGTGAGAGAGAGACAGACAGGGGAGAGACAGAGAGACAGAGAGGGGAGAGCGACAGAGAGGGGAGAGCGACGGAGACAGAGAGGGGAGAGCGACAGAGACAGAGAGGGGAGAGCGACAGAGACAGAGAGGGGAGAGCGACAGAGACAGAGAGGGGAGAGCGACAGAGACAGAGAGGGGAGAGAGACAGAGACAGAGAGGGGAGAGAGACAGAGACAGAGAGGGGAGAGAGACAGAGACAGAGAGGGGAGAGAGATAGAGACAGAGAGGGGAGAGAGACAGAGAGGGGAGAGAGACAGAGAGGGGAGAGAGACAGAGAGGGGAGAGAGACAGAGAGGGAGAGAGACAGAGAGAGGGGGAGAGAGACGGGGAGAGACAGAGAGAGGGGGAGAGAGACGGGGAGAGGCAGAGAGAGGGGGAGAGACAGAGAGAGGGGGAGAGACAGAGAGGGGGGGAGAGAGAGAGGGGGGGGGAGAGACAGAGGGAGGGAGAGACAGAGAGGGGGGGGGAAACAGAGAGGGGGGGAGAGACAGAGAGGGGGGGGGAGAGACAGAGAGGGGGGAGAGACAGAGAGGGGGGGAGAGACAGAGAAGGGGGGAAGAGACAGAGAAGGGGGGGAGAGACAGAGAGGGGGAAGAGACAGAGAGGAGAGAGACGGGGGGTAACTGATTGACTGGGGGGGGGTGTAACTGACTGGGTGGGAGGTGGGATAACTGACTGGGTGGGAGGTGGGATAACTGACTGGGTGGGGGGGTGGGATGACTGACTGGGTGACTGGGTGGGGGGTGGGATGACTGACTGGGTGACTGGGTGTGGGGGTGGGATGACTGACTGGGTGACTGGGTGGGGGGGTGGGATGACTGACTGGGTGACTGGGTGGGGGGGTGGGATGACTGACTGGGTGACTGGGTGGGGGGGTGGGATGACTGACTGGGTGACTGGGTGGGGGGGTGGGATGACTGACTGGGTGGGGGGGTGGGATGACTGACTGGGTGACTGGGTGGGGGGTGGGATGACTGACTGGGTGACTGGGTGGGGGGGTGGGATGACTGACTGGGTGACTGGGTGGGGGGGTGGGATGACTGACTGGGTGACTGGGTGGGGGGGTGGGGTGACTGACTGGGTGACTGGGTGGGTGGGTGGGGTGACTGACTGGGGGGGTGGGGTGACTGACTGGGTGGGGGGTGACTGACTGGGTGACTGGGTGGGGGGTGCGGTGACTGACTGGGTGACTGGGTGGGGGGGTGGGGTGACTGACTGGGTGACTGGGTGGGGGGGGTGGGGTGACTGACTGGGTGACTGGGGTGGGTGACTGGGTGGGTGGGGGGGTGACTGGGTGGGTGACTGGGTGGGTGGGGGGGTGACTGACTGGGTGGGTGGGTGGGGGGGTGACTGACTGGGTGGGTGACTGACTTGGGTGGGGAGGTGACTGACTGACTGACTGGGTGGGTGGGTGGGTGACTGGGTGGTTACCTCTGGTGTCCTGCACACACACATTCTCTCTCTCCTATACACACACACGCACACACACACACACACACACTCTCAATCTCTCTCTCCCATATATACACACACACACACACACACACACACACACACACACACACACACACACACACACACACACACACACACACACACACACACACACACACACACACACACACACACACACACACACACACTCTCAATCTCTCTTTCTCATACCCACACACACACACACACTCTCTCTCTCTCTCTCTCTCTCTCTCTCTCTCTCTCAATCTCTCCCATACACACAGAAACACTCAATCTCACTCTCATACCCACACACACACACACGGGAAGGGACGTGCGCGGAGGGGAGAGAGGAGAAACACCCTGCTACTTCCTGCCGCCCGGGGCGGGAGCACCGAGGGGAGAGAAACACCGACTACTGCAACATCCTCAGACCCGCGCGGGCAGCGGTAGCACCGGAGGGAGGGGGGGGGGGAGAGAGAAGCACCCTGACTACTGCAACATCCTCAGACCCGCGCAGGCAGCGGTAGCACCGGAGGGAGGGAGGGAGGGGGGGAGGAGAGACACCGGCTACTGTAACACCCTCAGACCCGCGTGGGCAGCGGTAGCACCGGAGGGAGGGGGGGGAGAGAGAAACACCCTGACTACAGCAACATCCTCAGACCCGCGCGGGCAGCGGTAGCACCGGAGGGAGAGGGGGGGGGGGGAGAGAGAAGCACCCTGACTACTTCAACATCCTCAGACCCGCGCGGGCAGCGGTAGCACCGGAGGGAGGGGGGGGAGAGAGAAACACCCTGACTACTGCAACATCCTCAGACCCGCGCGGGCAGAGGTAGCACCGGAGGGAGAGGGGGGGGGGGGAGAGAGAAGCACCCTGACTACTTCAACATCCTCAGACCCGCGCGGGCAGCAGTAGCACCGGAGGGAGGGGGGGGGGAGAGAGAAACACCCCGGCTACTACAGTATGTTACGTCCCGCGCGGGCAGCGGGAGCACCGGAGAGATGGGGGAAGATGTATCAATGTATATATAAATATTTAAAGTGTATTTACCCCACCTCAAGCATGTGTCCAAACTCCTCCATGACCGGATCAGTGCAGGAGCTGACACAATTATACAAGAGGATACTATGGAGGAGGAGGAAACACGCACTAGGAGACACGCACGAGGAGGCACGCACTCCCCCCGCCCCCCCCCATATTACTTACCCGTGCAGAAAGGGCGGTTTGAAGTCCTGGCAAATCCATCCCGCGTCACAGCCAATCAGCTCCGATTTTTTTTTTTTTCGAGCAGGGGATTTTTTTTTTTACACAGCAGGGGAAAGGTTACTGGCCACGAGCCAATATCCGATCGCAGCTGGCGAGTTGGCGACCGGGTTTGTCGAGCACTGTATATATATATATATATATATATATATATATATATATATATATATATATATATATATATATATATATATATTGTGTTGGGGTTTGAACTTGCTGGGAATGTGTATGTCTTCTGCAGATGCTATTATTTATTTATTTATTTATAAAATATTTTACCAGGAAATAATACATTGAGAGTTACCTCTTGTTTTCAAGTATGTCCTGGGCACAGAGTAAGACAAATAATATTGATATTCATAATCAAAGAGGAAAATAAATTGAATAAAGCAGCCCAAACATTCATATGGTATTGGAAAATATCTACAGTAAGCTAAATCAAATTACAACAAGCCAAAGAAAACTGAGGGATACATTTTCCAAATTTAAAACAGTTTAGTATAGCAAGTGTAACGGCTGGACCCCCCTTGTCTGACCCACCCAATCTCACATTGGCCCGTGTGGTCTAACCGGTCCCCATTACAAGGTCGTGTGTGGTGGTGCACCTGCAAGTAACAGGACTCCTGAGTCTCCCGCTTGGTGTTATATAGAGGATATCATCAGGACAGGTAGCTGAGGTAGTGGGTACGAGTCCAACTTACTTCACGTGCAGCGCCTCCACCTCATCAGGGTCTATGCTTCCGCAGGGAGATTGTCCTGGTGAGGAACTCCTTCTTGGTGGTGACCGCCACTGCAGAGTAATCTCACACTCACACAGTGGGGTTTTCTTTGAACACGACATCTTTATTGTAGGTTGGGATGTAGCAGACTGCCCCATGCAGCTGCCGGCTCTAGCCGCACATCTCTCCGTGCTGTCCCTTTGCCAGGTACGGCTTCCCGTATTGACGTGGGATTCCCTTTCTCCTAGGGAGATCACCACTGCGCCAGGTCCCTGGACACAGTGTGGCTTAGACAGACTTGATTGATCACTCTGCTACCGCTAGTTACTGCACTAGGGTCACAAAAGTATTCCTACAATCCCTTATGCAGGAAGATACATTCTACCAGCTGCTTCACACAACTGCTGGCTAACACTTTCAACACACTAACTGACAGTGTTGTGCCCTTTATACCTCAGGGGGCAGGCGCATCTCTGATGTCACTATCCAGGGACTCAGAGCATACAGCCACTCCCTTCCTTACACAGGGCACCACACCAGGGTGTGAGGGAAAACCTCCATAACAACTGTTGGCAGGCCTGTACTTACCAGGACTTACTGCCAACAGGGAAGATGTATGCAGTCATTATTATGCATGGCTACACAAGTATTCTTAGATACTGTGGCAAAATATTGGATATTTCATTCTAGTCATTTCACAATAAGTAAAATTAATCAGGAATTAACACCAAACATACATTTTACATATCTACTACAGTACAGTACATATGCCCTCAAAGAATAGATAATAGAGGAATATGAAAATCCACTTCTTTTCAATAGGCACAAAGCTTGGCAAATTAGCTTGCAAACAACTAGAATTACAAAGTCAATATTCACTATATCTTCTATTTACTAAGAATAAACAATTCCAAGAAGGAAAGGCACATTGTTTTAATGCTTGGGAATAAACAGGGATTTATAATATTAAAAAAAATGATAAATGGCTCGATACACTCATTCAAAAATCGAACAGAAAAATACAATTTACCAACACATTAATTCTATGCATACTGCATTGGCAGGAAATACACTACACTAAAGAAATAATAGACAAACTAACCCCAAACGATATAACTAACCCACTAGATTAATTGGCAACCTTATCTAAAAACTCTAAATGATCTACAGTACATCACATCTTTACGATTGTATAAGACAATTGAATATGACCAATATCGATATGGAATGGGAGTTTGGATGAATGATTGCCCAAACATTAAAATTGAAGAATTATTTACAAAGCTTCATAACCTTACTTAAAATATTCCGTCAGTGGTCTACCAGGAAATACTATACATTACATACAATTATTATTTTAGTGTATGTGACCCCATATCTGAGATACAAAATGAAGATGAACCACACAGTAAATGTTCTAAATATTAAAAAGCATAAAACTCTTAGATATAAGTTAGCAAACGGAGACAGTAGGACCCAGTCACAGTGCCCCTTGAAGAAGTCTAACTTGACAAAACACGTAGGGCTACACTACAGACATCAAGTACAGCTCTCAGACCAGAGGTGGTGTGGAGGATCATCCAGGACATCTGAATCCCTATACGGAGTCACTTTCTGTGGATGGCCACCACAATGGCTTGCTGCAACAAGGGTTTCTCCAGGACTAAACCACTCACTAGCTGACCCAGAGGGTCCTACTGTCTACGTTTGCTAACTTATCTGTTAGTGTTTTCTGCTGTTTATTTTTTGCTATATATGAAGTTATCTACATTATCCTTGTGTCCTCTGCTTTGCTTTGTTGGGAGTATCCTGTCCCTCTAGTGATGACCCAGTACATTACATAAGTTGGTTACTTGGAACAACCAAAATGCCTATATTGCTCAGATAAAATGCGAATAAATTTATCATATCCTCTACGATTGTACAGTACCATTCATATTACAGTACTACACTATTTTTGTTTTTCTGTTTTTGTTCTTTTTTTATACTCACCTGGATGAGAGTGCGCTTCGGACTCTTTTTGCTGTCACCTCATGGTATTCCATGAGAGTTCAGCAGAGAGGATCACTGATAAATGTATAAGCTCAAGTGACAATGAACAGAACAACACTATACAACAGCAGATACAATAAATACTGTATTACTATAGATTGGAAGGTTTAGGCTGTAATAGAAAATGTGTGTAGCACCTGTTCCCCCCCTGCCACGGAAGATCTGGCCACTACATGGGTGTTGTCCCTGAGTACTGTAGCTAACCTGCGGGTTCAGGAAGTTTGAGTGGCTCCACAGTTGAAGTTTGGGAGCAGTAACAGGGCAAGTTTTCTCTTGGCTCTTACTGTATTGTATTGTATTGTATGTCTTTATTTATATAGCGCCATTAATGTACATAGCGCTTCACAGTAGTAATACACGTGGTAATCCAATAAATAACAGATAATATAAATAACAGATCATGGAAATAAGTGCTTTAGACAAACATAACATTAAGGAAGAGGAGTCCCTGCCCCGAGGAGCTTACAATCTAATTGGTAGGTAGGGAGAACGTACAGAGACAGGAGGAGGGAGAACTGGTAAGTGCGTCTGCAGGGGGCCAAGCTTTATGTATCATGTGTTCAGAATATCCACAGTGCTATTCATATGCTTCTTTAAGCAAGTGTGTCTTAAGGTGGGTCTTAAAGGTGGATAGAGAGGGTGCTAGTCGGGTACTGAGGGGAAGGGCATTCCAGAGGTGTGGGGCAGTCAGTGAAAAAGGTTTAAGGCGGGAGAGGGCTTTAGATAAAAAGGGGGTAGAAAGAAGACATCCTTGAGCAGAACGCAAGAGTCGGGATGGTGCATAGCGAGAAATTAGGGCTGAGATGTAAGGAGGGGCAGAAGAGTGTAAAGCTTTAAAAGTGAGGAGAAGAATGGAGTGTGAGATGCGGGATTTGATTGGAAGCCAGGAGAGGGATTTCAGGAGGGGAGATGCTGAGACAGATCTAGGAAAGAGTAGAGTGATTCTGGCAGCAGCATTTAGGATAGATTGTAGGGGAGACAGGTGAGAGGCAGGAAGGCCGGACAGCAGGAGGTTACGGTAATCAAGACGGGAGAGAATGAGGGCCTGAGTCAGAGTTTTAGCAGTCGAGCAACAGAGGAAAGGGCGTATCTTTGTTATATTGCGGAGGAAAAAGCGACAAGTTTTAGAAATGTTTTGAATGTGAGGGGCGAATGTGAGAGAGGAGTCGAGTGTGACCCCTAGGCAGCGTGCTTGGGCTACTGGGTGGATGATCGTAGTTCCAACAGTAATGTGGAAGGAGGTAGTAGGGCCAGGTTTGGGAGGTAGTATGAGGAGCTCTGTTTTAGCCATGTTGAGTTTAAGGCGACGCAGGGCCATCCATGATGATATAGCAGAGAGACATTCAGAAACTTTGGTCTGTATAGCAGGTGTAAGGTCAGGTGTTGAAAAGTATATTTGTGTGTCGTCAGCATAGAGGTGATATTTAAACCCAAAAGATGTTATTAGGTCACAGTCGGCGTGGGTTAGACTTGTGCATGTTGATTAGTGCAGAAAAGTAGGCTTGTTTAGCTTGCGAGAGGGCAGAGTTGAAACAGGATAGCATAAATTTGTAGTGAAGGAAGTCTGCGAGAGTGTGAGACTTCCTCCAGAGGCGTTCAGAGGAATGAGTGGAGGAACGCAGCATGCGCGTGTGGGAATTTAGCCAGGGTCTAGGGTTAGAAGGGCGAGGGCGGCAGAGAGAAAGCGGGGCATGTAGATCAAGAGACGAGGACAAGACAGAGTTGTACTTTCTGACCAGGTTGTCAGGGTCTGTAGCAGAGCTGAGAGAGGAGAGGGAGGAGTGTAAAGTGGACTCAAAGTCAGGTAAGTGAATAGAGCGCAGGGTTCTGCAGAACCGGGGGGTAGATGGAGGTGGAGAAGGGGAGAAGCGAGATAAAGAGAATGAGATGAGATGATGGTCAGAGAGAGGAAAAGGGGAAATGGAGAAATCAGAGAGAGAGAAGTTTTTAGTGAAAACCAGGTCTAAGTAGTGGCCATCCTTGTGGGTGCTGGCTGCAGTCCACTGTTGAAGGCCAAAAGAAGAGGTAAGAGAAAGAAAGCGGGAAGCCCAAGAGAGAGAGGGGTCATCAATGTGGCAATTGAAGTCCCCAAGGAGAAGAACAGGGGAGTCTGAGGAGAGAAAGAAAGAGAGCCAGGATTCAAAGTGAGAGAGAAAGGCAGAAGGGGGATGAGTAGAGGTAGGTGGGCGATAGATGACCACCACATGAACAGGGAGAGGAGAGAAGATCTGGACAGTGTGAGCCTCAAAGGAGGGAAAAGCAAGAGAGGGGGGAATAGGAAGGGTTCGGTAATGGCAGACAGAGGAGAGCAGGAGCCCCACGCCTCCACCCCTGCCATCAGGGCGCGGAGTGTGGGAGAAGGAAAGGCCACCATAGGAGAGGGCAGCTTCCAGAGCAGAGTCAGACTGAGTGAGCCAGGTCTCAGTTATAGCAAAGAGAAGCAGGGAATGAGAGAGAAAGAAGTCATGTACAGAGAGGAACTTGTTAGAAAGAGAGCGTGCGTTCCAAAGGGCACAGGAGAAAGGGAGAGAGGAGGGAGGGTGGCAGGGGATGGGTATGAGGTTGGAGGGGTTGACACCAGAAGGAGTAGAAGTTGCATGTGGGAGGCGAGGACGAGAGCAAGTTGAAATAAGTCAGGGACCAGGATTGGGAGAGATATCCCCAGAAGCAAGGAGGAGAAGCATGGATAGAAAGAGGATGTGTGTGGAGGATTTGTAGGGGTGTTTTTTAGTGCAGGGGATATAGCTGTGTGGTGTCAGAGGACGCAGGTAAGAAAGGAGATCATGTGAACTGAGAAGTGGTGAAGAAAGGAGAGATGGAGATATATAAATAGAGTTTGAGACATACTGAGGCTGGTAAAAAGAAGTGCATAATTTGAGAAGAAGTGAAGTCACAGCAAATATAAATGGTAAAGGCAGCATCACAGCAGTAATGATGCAGTCTGGTATTGATGATATCCTCCTTTCCAGCGTAGTTCAAATGCAGGAATCAGGGCCAGATGGGGTGTCCACTTCTACTGTGTATTGCCTCCATCCCATGAGGATTCTGCTGGATGCAGGATGGTTCCCACAGGCAATACTCCTCTCCAATAACCACACACCATAGTTGGTCCAACAGTAGTTTTATTGCATAACAGCATAATCATCCTCCAGCCCTGGAGCAGACCCCAGGGCTTGAGGCCCTAAGAGCCCCTCCTAATCTCCTTGACCCTCTGGTAGGGAAAAGGATATCACACTGTCCCATAATAACCACACTCAATTTGGTGTAGTGTCAGCTTTTATATCTGGGGGAAGGGCTTGTAACTCCGCCCCATAAAAGGGCAGGTCCAGGTACTGACAGACATCACACCATATTCATGAGACCCACTCAGTACCCTCCCCAGGAATGACACTTCAACTGCTGGTTTAGGCCTGCCCCTGGATAAGGCAACATAGTACCCTTCCAGGCTGCAACTGCAGGCTAGGCTATCATGAAAGGAAAGATGGGTGGGGGGGGGGGGGGGGAGAGAATGGGAAAGGAAGAACCCATGCTCAGCAAAATATAGTATGTACAGTAGTTGTTGGGTATGGTGCTATTACCAGGATATGAATAATTGAAGGACCAAACAAAAAGAACCTGGTTGTCTAAAACACTCAAATACCCTGGTATGATGGGTAATGTTAATACCTTAAAATAATTTTATTGATATTATTATTAAAATAAAGGGGTATAAACGCAATCACGACGAATGCAACGGTGCACATCCAAGGTCATTGACACTTTTAAATAGTTTTTACTACTGTAAGTAGTATAGCATTGTTGATTATCTCATAAGAAACCATTATAGTCTCATTTCATTTATGTATATAGATTTAGGCTTCCAGTGACTAAGCTTGTTTGCTTATGAAGCCTGTAAATATAAGCTGCACCACTAGATGTCCAGATAGTATGTATTGTGGTGCTTAAGTTAATAGAGTATTAACAAAATATCAATGTATTGCCTATGAGTTGCCAATTAGTTTAAAAGAGAAGGGATAGTGATGTCTCAAGTCACTCTCAAACTCTAACTCAGTCCTATTTGTGGTCTCCCCAGTATATGATCAGTATACTGAAGTATATGACACTTAAATCTTTAGTATATGCTATAATAGTTGCTGCTTGACTAATAAATGATAAACTTCTGAGTATACATTTCTTTGAGTAAATCTTGTCTGAAAGGATGTAGCACCTAGCAACAGAGCTCCTAATGTTTGCCCTTAGCCTGCCCCCAAAGCTGCTTCCTTTTAATGATTACTTACTGTATATTCATCACAATCTTTTCTAGAGGGATTATATATTATGCATTGCAGTATAGCTGCTATTGTATGCTCTTTTTAAATCCCCAGATACAGTATGTTTCCGTTATAGAGCTAAATGCCATTAGGGTAATATGTGCTTAAACCTCTATAGCTACAGCAATGGGTGTCAGTAGCTAATTAGTTGCAAACTTATTTGGGACAAGGCTGTATAAATGGCTCATTGCATTGAAATGTAGCTAAATGCTCAGTGCTTAGTAAATGCAGAGTGCTCTTTTGTTACAGCACTTAGGGCCTCATGCAGTAAGCGGCGGAAAGGCACTTCTCGCCCGTTTCACAACAAAAATGCCTATCCCTATTCAGTAAGGGGCGAAAACGTGGCGAGAATAAAAAAAACCGCCAATGTGTTTGGCGGGTTTTTTTTTCCCGCCATTGGCGAGGCGAGAAGGCACTTTTCGCGTAAAATAGACATTTTTTTCCGCCACGCTGTATTCTAGTAGTGGCGAGTAGCTTTGCGCCGCTATTCGCCACTCTAGAATGCCATTTTTATGCCGAATCCGGCACGCCACAAAAAGTTGGCAAGTTGATGGTGAGAGGCTGCTGATGAGCGTCGGATCGGCACTTAGAAAAAATTCTGGCCTTTTTCCTGGCTGGGATTGAAGCCGGGGGTCTCCTGAGCTGATACCATTAATGCCAGCACCGGAGCCCCCCGGCATGCATCCGAGGCAGGAAAAATGCATTTAAAGGCCACTTCATTACCTTAGCGGCTAACCGCTAAGGCAATGAATGGGTTAAGCCGCCGTGCCAGGTTTATTGTGGCTAGCGGCGGTGGGTGAAGGGGGTATTTTGCCCTTAATGTTTTTAGGGCTTGCGGGTGGGTTGCGGGTGCGCTTAACCCCTTCACGACCGTAGCGGTTAATACCGCTATGGTCATGAAGGGGTTAAGCCCTCCCGCTACCCACCCGCAAGCCCTAAACAAACCACCGTTGGGTCTAATACCCACTTCACCCACCCCCGCTACCCACAATAAAAATAACAATAGAACACACACAACAGCCCCACACTAAATAAATAAATATATAAATATATATATTACCCCAACAACCCCTGTACCCCCCTAACATACAGTATAGTAATGGGCACAATTACTATTATCCACAAATGGATAATAGTGAATGTGCCCATTTAAAATACATAAAGAATAATAAAAACATTAAATACATATAGCACTCACACTCTTCCGGCTGCCACGATGAAGGCCATCCTCATCTTCATTCTGCTAATGCCCCATCCGCTTCTGCAAAACAGAAACAATAATAAAAACATCCCATGTAATGTCCCCTAACCCCTTAATCACCATAGCGGTTATTAACCGCTACAGTCATTAAGGGGTTAACCCACCCTCACCCACCACGTGGGATGCCTACATACCCTCCCCCAATAACCCCCCACCCCATGATGCCTAACCACCCTCACCCACTACCCACAGGGAGGCCTAGCCACTTACCCTTGTGGCCAATAACCCCTCCCCCCACCCCAACACATACAGTACAATAATGTGCCAAATAACTATTATCCAGATAGGGATAATAGATTATTTGGCCATTATTAAACACATTAACTAGCATAGTAAAATAAAGAAACTTCTACTGACCTCATCAATAAGAAAGCCCCGTCTACAGCATAATCCTTGTAGTCCGTTGCCAAAATAATACATAGCCAATACATTGCA